>NW_019417501.1:0-58340 GCF_000390285.2 Anoplophora glabripennis | reverse complement strand
AATGGTTGTTAATGTTTTTGTTGTTCTTTCTATTTGTCACATGTTTAATTTGAATTGTATGTAAATAAAGGTTAGGTGTATTTACTCTGCTTTTGTTTTATATAATTAAACCATACATCCCCTCTACAAAGTTAGTAGCCAGCGCCTTCCGGTCAATTAAAAATGGATACACAGAATGTAGGTAGTCCTTATGACGATCACATATTTTTAGCCACAACTACGTTTACTTATTTTTTGTTGAACCTAGGGTTGTTATACTACAAGGGTTAACAGTAATTATGTTAAAGAGAAGTATTAATTTAAAACAGATATTTTTCTTGAAAATATCATTAGAAATTAAGAACAGTAATTGAATTTGCAATAATATCCTGTCTAATTTCTAGGATTCTTAGTGATTGTTACTGTCGGTATTTCCGCCACTGGTTGACTACAATTATAACGGAATTTTATCTTTATTGGATAAGTCATTATCACAAATTCCATCGCTCTTCATCAAACATCTTCACAGGTATTATAGAAAATGTAAATTTCAACCCATATCAAAAATGAAGCGTTTTCAAATATTTCGTCATAGAATTTCTATTTCCATTTTAACCATTATTATTAATTCTGAAACGGCCTGTATTAATGTTAATATAATTGTTTAATATATACCCACATACCATTTTATGATTTAGTACGAAATGGGAAATCCAGTTTGCTTTTTTATCTCTTGGTACAAAAAACTATATGTATAACTTTGTGAAAAAAATTGCAATTTTATTATGGAATTCCCTTTACTTATGGCGGTTATAAATATTAATAACAAATTGATTCCCTGGTTTATTGTTAATGCTTTACTTACATATGCAGAACATCTGCCCTGTTGGCAAATTTTTTCAACTGTATCTTAGAGATCGTTGACAAGATTTTACAATGTTGACGTAAAACCAGGTTTATTTGTTGTCTTTTAAAATTTTCAGCAATAATACGGAACTTGACGCTAAGTAATAACAGCCTTGAGGGCTATCAGATTATTTGTTATGTATTTTATTGTCGCTATAAAAATTTTATATTGAACCTCAACTGTTTTAACAGTTCGGTAAATAAGTGCATACAATTAACACCTTTCTTTAAACCATTACAAAATAATTTGGCAAACACAAAAATGTAAGTAATAAGTAGGCGGAGTATTGATTATAAATATTTATTATATTTTTTCAGTTAAAAGCTGTATGTTAATATTACGGGCTTTTTAACACTTTTATAACATGGTTTTACCATATCTAGAGAAAAATACGAGTTAATATGCACATATTATATTACATCTAATTGTAGGTATTAATTAACTTAAAAGTTAATGTATTTGCTTTTAACTTCTTTATGTTGACCCGGATCACCAATAAAATATGTAAATTTGCGTTGATTTACATACTTTGCAAACTACATTATTGTTTTGAAAGCACGGAATAGGAAGAAAAACAGTACCACAAAAAAAGTGGGCTTGGCCCTGTACCACATCAGCATATCCTATAGCGTTTTGATCTGCTGAATCTGAATCTAATGACAGAAGTCCCGGAATGATCAGTGTTTTGATCCTAACATCAAAAAACACCTCTAGAAAGCTGTTTTCGAGATTTCAAACTCACATAAGTAGTCAGTGATTGGAAATACATTCAAATACATGTTCTCATTGCATCATAACCTCTAAACTCTGAGGAATTGAGTTTGTAATCCTGTTATAACTCCGTAATCCCTTAACCTGAGGCATGCAATGTCCTGTACCTGGACTCGGTGGCAAACATATTTATGTTAGTCACTTGGGAAATTTTTTGATTCTTAAACAAAAAAAGAAAACGAAAAAGTCTCGAGGTGGCATGTGTAAATGTTTTTCTAATTGTTAGTGTAAATTTTGCAAAACATTTAGCAAAAACAAAGAGAAATAGTTGTTCTTGGAGTTCAAAAAAAGGTCTTTATCTTACTCGTCTTTTGTAAATAATTTTAGTCACACTCTGAGCTGATCAAATGGATTATTATCTAGTTTGTCCCAGTTAAAATTCGTTGTTCTGTAGGTCTCTTTTTTCTGCTTGATTTTAGATGAAATCTTTTAATTAAAAGTGATAGTGCATCTGCCAGAAATAGTTTCAATTATACGGACTACTCCATTTCGCGTGGGCCTGTACATATTTGATTTTTTTATAAAAGATTTTGAAAAATATTTATTTCGCCGTAATTCTTCTAAAAAATCTTCAGAAAAGTTTAGATTGACAGAAAAAAAATAAATTCATTAAAGTCAAACGTATAGTTCTTCCGAAGTCAGTTGAACATGCATACAAAAACCGAGCAGTCAAATTTAATGAGTTTCATGGGCGTCCCTAAAAAAGTTTTCTGCTAAAGGTAGAAAATTATAATAATTTGTATATAATGTGTAGAAAATTTATATTATATGTTCATTTGACCAACAACATATTTTAATTATTTATGTCCTCAAACAATTTTATTATATTGATGGTAAATTTCGTTTTGTTCCATTTCAAAAGGTCTCCAAAATGTCATGTAATAATATCAGCAAACCAAATATCCCTCTTATTCTCCCCTTTCGCAATTGTAATATGAATGATTAATAGAAGGGTGCTATAATAAATTAAAATTATCTGAATCACACCAAATTCCGTATTCCCGCATTGCACTGCTAGGCGACTAGTCGACAACCGAATTTTGACAACGCAATGGACCAGAGAAACAGTGCGCATTGCTCTTTGCCTGCACATTCTTCAACTGAGCGTATACATTTCTACCATCTGTACTTTTCGTTCGACCAGATCTGTATATGGGTATGGCTAAATAAATGTGGGTACAAGTTTTTCAAATATTTCAATGCCGAGTTGCTGCTTTGCTGCTTAGCGACCGAGCCTGGTACATATCTTGAAGATATTGGTTCTTCAATTGATTTCGGAAAAACTATACACGAAATTCTTAATGTTCCACGAGAACAAATCAAAAAAATAAATAGACTTTCCGTATAAAAAGAAAATTGTTTGACAAACTTCATACACATAAACCACTGATGGAAGGAATTTATTTTATCAGGCAACGGTTTTAACTCATTTAATAGGAACATCATTCCTAATATAAAAGGAAGTTATTAAATATTTTAATTCTTTGTCATTTTGCGGTATCTATTCAAATACTAATGAGTCAGTGCTCATAAAAATATTTACAGGATGGTTTGAAATAATTTGTTTCCTCTACATTCTCTCGTCCTTTTGTTTCGGCTAATAATCGGCATGCTTCACCAAAAAGTATTATTTCGGAAGTACAATTAATGTATACGTGATACTAAAAAACAATGGTGAATATATCTAAACAATACAAGATCTATTCTTCCGTATTCTTGAGTTCACGTGACAGAACAGTTAAGGCTTTATCACCCAATAATCTGAATACCAAGTAAGCTACTGATTGTTCGACCAGTAATACCGATAAAATTATTTTAATTAACATAATTGCTTCCTTCCTTTTTTTGTTATACCTAATTGCCTGTTGAATTAGTGATCATGAACATTTACTATCTATATGTTACTTTTTATATTTCTCTAATATCTACAATAAATTTTCGTTTTCTTTCTTCTGTATTTTTTTGATGTTGATTGTTTGAACAATTATAAAACGGATATGCTGGTTTGTACTAAAAATAAAACGTATCATTCAAGAATTTTTTACCTAGTCATTATCGATCACAAGGACATAACAATTTTTAATGATCTCAGTTGGAATTCATAAATTTGGTCGATTGAAATGTTACATTTTTTTGGGCTTAGCGTGCAAAAGTCAGAGCACGCAATTTTATTTTTTGGATGTCAAGTGGGGGTTAGTGTAAGGTTAAATCCATGTTTGTGAGGTCGCAACCCTTGTGTCTCGGCCGCCATCTTGTGAAAAGGGCTGCGAATGGTTTTTATACTACTACTTACTATATGGGGCAAACTATTCGTCGCACAAAAAATTTGTAAATACATTTTTTGTTGAAAATTAAATTCTCTACAACTTGGTTCCTTAACTTTTAGTAGTAGAACTAAAAATAACAAAGTTATTAACGAAAATAGGTAAAAATTTGGGTCGTTATAACTTTTTTCTGGTTATTTTACAAAAAAGGAATAATTTCCAACACACACTTTTTTCAAATTTTATTTATTTATTAGGGTTTTACAGTGATACGAAACTTACACTATTCTCCAGTACTAGTAAGTATACATTAATATGAATGATTAGCAGAGAGCGGACAATTTGTGTCTTTAACCTTGAACATAGATATGCCCTTAATAAACCTAGATACATTATCCATGACGCAGTGGCGTGTTGGGTATGCATCGGAAATTTACGTGATAATTCACGAAAATTCCACGGTACATACATTTTTAGGCGTTATAGAATATTTAGAAAATCAGAAATTGTATACTACATATTTATTAAAGAAAGTTCTGTTAAAAATAATGTCGTTCTTTTAATTGGAAATTAGGAGTCAATGTAACGAATGTCCTCAGGCGACGCACATGATAGAATAGCCAACTCACGCTCCATTCATAACAGGGCTGCAGTTTGAATTCTGACCAATAGGAATTCGATAAACGCAACCGATGTCGACGAACGGACTAGAGATGGGCGCGAGTGTCATTTCATTTCTTTAGAACTAAATTAACTTAATTATTTTCTCGTTATTTAACCTGTTCACATGATTTATGGATTTTAAATAAAGGGTACAAATCTTCGCGAGGATAATACGATATTTTTGCTATATATAATAATTATATTTTGCATAGTTTATACACAATACATTTTTGAACGCGTACACATCTCTACCAAAATTTGACCTATTCTTCGGGTTAAAGACACACATGGTCCGCTCTCTAATGATTAGGTATAGGAGGCGTCCTTCAAAGTTTCCTTCCAGTGGGCTACCACGTGCGGGCGTTTGTCAGAATTTTTAAATTTTGCAGAGCCAGACGTCATTATATTTTACAATCTGTTGTATCTTTCATATTAAAATATACAAGGTACCTCAAGTAAACAGAGTGTTACATAGAATCCTAACCCCGCTAGGTGTTCCAATTGCTGTGGACTGTATTTCTTTTCACTCATACTGAGTATAGAAACCAGTTCGATTATTACACCTTTGATTCAACTACTACATTATAATGATGCAACAAAACCTTTTACAACAAGTTAAGACATTGCTCGTCCGCTCTGAACTGAACTGTTGCACATTTACTACTGCCCTATTGTCCGCATGAGGGCGCTTACAGAGCGGGACATTTAATTTCCTCAACACAGAGCTTTTTAAAAAGAAGAACTAAACGTTTTTTTGGCAAAGCCGATTTATTTTATTCAAAGTAGTCCCCTTCCGACTAAATACAGCGATTTGCACGGACTGAAAGCATGTCGAATGAGCGTTTTAGATCGTCAAGTGGGATGTCCTTCAGGATGTCGGTACAAAAAAATTGGATGGCTTCTACGTCCACAAAAGGCTTTCAATTCCTCGGCAAATGTATTTTTCCGAAAATGTAAAAGTCGCACGGTGCCAAATCAGGCAAATAAGGGGAGTGGTTGGCTGTTAAAAAGCGATTTTTAGTAAAAAAAAAATCGGCCACAAGTGTCGATCGATGACAAATTTTAGCATTATGTTGCATTATCGTGCAACAAACACCAACTTCTGCGCGATATTCTGGCTGAATACGAGGAATACGATATACAAACGGTTCAAAACATCAAAATAGAATTGTGCATTAATGGTTTGGAACAAACGGTGGAACAAACTCTTTTTGGGAAATGTCCTTGGAACCGCAAAAGCAAGTTAGCATTGTCTTCACTTTTCTTCAAACGAGATTTTTGGGTTTTGGCTCGTCTGGCGCCTTCCACTCGGCACTTTGGCGCTTGGATTCTGGATCATATTGGAACACCACGTTTCGTCACAAGTCACAATGTTGTAAAGGAAGTTTCTGTCCTTTTTGGCATCCTTGATGATGTCTTTAGTATATTGAATTCTGAGCAATTTTTAGTCGTTAGTCAACTTGTGCGGAACAAACCATGCACACACTTTTCGGTTGCCCAAGTGTTCTGTCAAAATGCGATAAATTGATGTTTTTGATATACCCAATTGCAATTTGGATGAAGATTTTGGGTGATCTTTGATGAATTCTTCGCACAGTTTTAATGGAATTAGATGTGATCACGGATTTCGGTTGGCCAACATGATGCTTGTTCATCATTTATGTACTCACGACCGTTTTTAAATCGCGTACCAATAGCACTTATGAACTCTGCCACGGGATAAACAATTATAACCATAAACTTGGTTTGTCAATTGAAATGTATCGGTAAAAGTTTTACCATGTTTAAAACAAAACTTAATATTAGTTCGATGCTCATTTTTGTACCCAAGGCACAAACATATTGTCACTTCAGATGCAATCGCTTCTACTCGTCCAAATGTCATAAAATTATGACAGTACGTCAGTGAAGGATGTACCTTTCCTTTACAGGGAGTAACTTAAGTATGTAGAAATATTTCGGGGCGAGATTCCTTGGATCATTTTAAGAAAAAAATCCTTTAATCCTATGGCCTAAACGTATCATCTACATGTTAAAGTTTGTGAATACATCATTTTCGGAAATATGAAGATGTTTGGCGAAGACTGATGAAACTTGAGCTTGTAATTTAACTGCGTAAGAGTAGTAATTTACTGAACATTAATGTACAAATGTGTCAACCAGTAGGAGGCATTGTCAGTAAAAACTCAACATTTCAGCATCACTTTCAGTATTTCAGTATACAAGGTGAGTAATTAATAATGGCATATTGTTCACGTCAAAATATATCGATGGAGCCAAACATGCCTTAATCAATTGTTGCTCCTTTTCGTTCTACAGGGTGTTAAACTTGAAAAGTGTATGTATGTATCGATTGTTTTGAACATTTGTAGTTTTACGTTATTTGTGGTGGCAAGTACGAATATGCGAACAGTGTTGGGGTCACGTCTAGGGGGCACTAGTTATACTGTCCTATCAGTGTAAAAATATATCTAACTTTTGTATTTTGCAATTTTAATTTTTTTATCTAGAAATTATTGAACTATGTTCAATTCTAAATAAAAAAGGTGTACTTGTTACATATCGATAAACTCAACTGTTTTCGAGATACAGACGTTTTGAGTTATTGAGATTCGGCGAGAATTAAATTAGAAAATGAGCAGGTACTAAGATACAAAGCCTGAATTAGGAATTAAGACAAACATTACACCAACTGAAAATTTTATTATGCATATCTTAACAAATTATTAATCATAAGACATTCTCAAAGCAACCACCAGCGATATCAGTGCACTGTTATTTAAATTTTGTATGACGGTAAATAAAAGTCTATGTTGTTTGATAATATGAGCTGATTCTTGAATATTTGTCCACAGGTTGTTCTTGACTATTAATAATGACTTTGTAAATTAGAGATTTAAGATTGTCCCAAAAGTAAAAATCCAGTGAATTTAAATCAGGGCTACGTGCAGGTCAAGGTACTTCTCTATCGCCAATAAATGATTAAGAAAGTGCATTGAAGTCGCTGGTGGTTGCTTTGAGAATCTTTTATGACTAATAATTTGTTAAGTTACGCATAATAAAATTTTCAATTGCTGTAATGTTTGTCTTAATTCTTAATTCAGGTTTGGTATGTTAAGACCTGCTGATTATCGAATTTAATTCCCGCCGATTTCAAAAATATAAAACGTCTGTATCTCGAAAGCAATTGAGTTTATCGATTTGTAACATATAACTTTTTTGTTTAGAATTGAACATAGTTCAATAATTTCTAGATAAAAAAATCAAAATTGTAAAATATAAAAAGTTAAACATATTTTTACATTGATAGGACAGTATAACTAGCGCTCCCTAGACGTGACCCCAACACTGTTTTCTTATTCGTATTTGCTACCTCAAAAAACGTAAAACTACAATTTTTCAAAACGATCTGTTCATACATACATAAAATATAGCAAAAAGTCGAAAATATTTTTTCCATTCTAACACCCTGTAGAACGAAAAGGAGCAACAATTGATTAAAGCATGTTTGACTCAATCGCTATATTTTGGCGTTAACAATCTGCCATTAAGCTGTGTACTATTATTAATGACTCACCCCGTATCTTCGAAATTCTGAAATTCCTAGCATTTGATTCCTAACTAAATAGTTAAATAATTCGATAACAATTAACTGTAATACTACCCACTTTATTCATTTTTGTTACTTATAATATTTAAGTCAGAGCTAAAAAATATCTACATCACTGATTATATTTTTGACGAGGGTCGCACTGTAATTATCATTTTTAGTAAAAGAAAATCCTATAATTTGTTTTTGAGTGGTTTTAGAGGCACTGCTGCTAATGATGTTAAAAGCTTATTTTAGATCAGAAAATTAATAATTAGAAAAAGGTTTTTTTTTCAGATGATTTTTTTTCGTTTGTGATGCAATTAGCGGTGAAATGTATTATAGTCTGTTTGGAAATGAAAGAGAGTAATAAAACCCCGAGATAAGAACCGGCCATGGGCGTGGTAATATTTCGTTTCAGGTAATTATCGGGTAACACTAATGCTAACAAAAATGACAGGGATTGGAAAATCGACTATCTACAGACTTTTAAAGGAAACAAAAAATGAACAAGATACTGTAAATCCCCCAAAATCATCTACAGGGAGGTCAAAAGTCGTTATAGATGATTTCTTCAAAAATGTCATTCGCAGAAAAGTACACTCATTTTATTTTAAAAAAGAAATACCAACGCTAAACAAAATTTTAAGTGAACTTTCAGAGGACAACGATTTGCCAAAAATCAGTAGAAGCAAATTATGGGCCGTCTTACGAGAGTTGAATTTTTGCTGGGAAAAGCAGAACAGGAAGTCAGTTCTTATCGATAAAGATGAAATTATTTGTTGGCGAAGATCCTACTTAAGATCAATTAGAAAATTCCGTGACGAAGGGAGGAATATTTATTATCTAGACGAAACTTGGGTCAACGAGGGATATACTGTAACAAAAGTATGGCAAGATAAAAATGTAAAAAGTTTTCGACAAGCATTTTTGGATGGACTTTCAACAGGGTTCAAGGCACCTTCAGGTAAAGGGCGAAGATTAATAGTGACACATATAGGTAGTGCCAGTGGTTTTGTAGATGGCGGTTTACTTTTATTTGAATCTAAAAATACAGGTGACTATCACGAAGACATGAACGCAGATGTTTTCGAAGAGTATTTTACACAGATGTTGGATCTTATTCCTCCGGGGTCTGTAATTGTCATGGATAATGCCAGTTACCATTCACGGCAGACCGAGCGGACGCCTACGACTGCTTGGAGGAAAGCCGATATAATTCAATGGTTATCCGGAAAAAACATTTCTTTTGAAACAAATATGGTGAAAAAGGAACTTTTGACACTTGTCAATCTTAATAAAGATCAGAAAAAATATGTTATCGATGAAATGGCAACAAATCGCCAAATAACGGTACTACGGTTACCACCTTATCACTGTGAACTTAACCCAATCGAATTAGTCTGGGCGCAGGTAAAAGGAGATGTAGCGCGAAATAATACGACGTTTAAATTAAGTGACGTGAAAATTTTGTTAAAAAATTCCTTGGAACGAGTAACTGCAGATAACTGGCAAAGATGTATACATCATGTACAAAAAGAAGAGGAGAAAATGTGGGAACTCGATAATTTAATTGACGTTACTGTGGAACCTATCGTTATCAATCTAGGAGACGAAGATAATTCATCAGAATATTCAGAGGATGAATTTTAATATACCTACTTTTTTATTTTCTTTATTGTACATTTATACAACACTACATTTACTCACCATAATTTGAATTTTCAAAATACATATATTTTTGTGTGGAATAAAAGTCTATTCATTAAATTTAAATAAATATTTTGATAATAATATTGAATAATTTTATTTGAATTACTAAAAACCCTCTTAACCCGGTTATGATGCTTAAAGTAGCCTCATGTTTTGAAATGCTGTTTTTATATTGTTTACTTATAAGAGAAATGGACCGAGAAATTGAAGCGGCATAGACAAAGACGGATTGTCGGGGATTAAATTTTAACTATCTGCTACAATTTAGTACAGTCCGATCGCACAAAGTTTTTTTAAAAGAACACCTCATCCTATACCGATAATACATAATATAAAAATATTGAATATAAGCACCAGTACTACATTTATTTACGATTTGCATACATAATAAGCTTTATTACTCTCTTTCATTTCTAAACAGACTATAATTGAATAGGTATCCTTGCTAAATCACTCGATCACTGATTGACATAAATTCATTGATTTCTTGTCTTTACTTAATTAGATCTTTAGCCCAAAAAGTTTCGTCTTCAAAGTTATTACAACCAATAAAAAAATGTCTTATGTATTGATTATTTAGTTACGCATCAGACCATCAAGATTGAAATTGAGAAAATTTTGTTTAGCTCTCCCTGTAAAGCGGTCTATTTAATAATTCATCACTTCTCTTTATTCCGATGATCAAAATGCCTCATGCAAATGTATTTTACTTATTTAATAAATGTATTCTAAATAAAAAAAAAACTCCCCTTTAAGCCTTTACATATACGGCATATCAAGCAGATACTTATCCAGTACAGGAATTTCAAGTTTCACCGTTTCGGACTCTAAATATGTTTTGTGTGTATTAAGGAGACGTCTTGAGATCTAAACAAGATATTTATACTGGTTTTTACTATTTGCATTTTAACGGCGGCCTCCATATATAAAGATGTTGGTGTTTATACACGTGTATAAAATGGGGAACGGCCGCGAAGTCTCTTCTTTATTAACGAGCATAATTTTATAGCCTTCAACGATTTCATGCCTTTTGCGGTGCAATAATATTAATTAACATGTCAGCTAGGGAAGCCGCGGCCCGCGATAGTTAATAAGTCATATTTTCAGGTTGTAGCTGATAGGGTTCGGTTATCCAGGTGTATTAAGTTTAATCTACGGCCAAAATGTTGGGACCGGTTTCTTCAGTCTTAGATGAAATTTGTATTTAAATAGTAACCTTAAAGTCTACGCTTCATCAATGCTAGCTAGGACCAACAACCTAATCAGTTAGTTTAACCAGCGGCATGGGCGCCACCAGAAAATTATGCAGGGGAGAAATGTAAAGAACAAAACATGAAACTAAACTAAAACTTTCTTCTTACACGAGTATATACATTGGGAAAATAAATTAAAAATTTAATAATTGATAGTAATAACTGACAGCAATATTTTTTATTTTTTTGGAACCTTTCCTCCAGGCAGTCCTATTTTCTCTCCCTGATGGCAGTTCTTTAACATTATTGTGAACACATTAAATAGGTACTACCACTACTAGTTACTATTGCGTTAGGAACTTGGTAGGCCAGGAAATACAGAGTTGGGCGCGACTTTTTGTTTCGGCAATCTGAATTTATCACTATAGATGCTAAATATAATGTACAATAACATATTAGTTTCCAGTCATAAAAATGGGAAGATTGTTTACAGGATGGTTAATTGTATAATTATTACGTAAATTCACCTTTTTCGCTTATAACTTTTTTCCGTTCATTTCCACGAGAAAACAGTAAAGTAGGTACTTTTTTTTCAAAAGTCTTCAAAAGACCTACAAAACTAGCCCTCGAGCGACAAAAAATATTGATTAGATCAAAAGTTATAAACAGAAGAAGTGTATTTATGACTTTTGAATTAAACATTTATAAACTGCGTTACCAGAACGTTTTGGCATAGCATCCCCTCATTCCTTATCACTGTCTAATAACTCACACGAAATCTGTAATCGGTAAGTTGAATAGTTTACAAGTTATGGCCTTATAAACAAATTCACTAATTTTTAGTCTGGACGATCCCGAGCATCTTCCACAATCGCACTGATTTTTTTCATGGTAGATTTCATAATATTACATTGAAATCTATCATTTTTTTTTAATTTCAAATTTGCAACCTGGATTTTTTTTTTATTTTTTAGCCTTAGTTGCAAAATGAAATATACGATGCACGCGCGTGATATAGTTATATATTATTACATATTTGGAAAGCTTATGAAAAGAGCTTTAAGTTAAAAAAAATCGTCAAGATTCGTTGAAAAATAACGGAGTTACAGGCTGTCAAAGTTGACGGCCTATTGTTAAACAAATTAGGTTGGTAACGGCAAAAAAAATACTCTTAAAGCCGGCAACCCGAGTACTTCCCCAGATAAAAATATTTTATTTATGGAAGTATGTTAAGTGCACAGGAAATATTGTTAAAAGTCAGTGGGTCGCTTGATTTTTCGGCGAGCCATGGCGCGAAGGGTGGGGAAAGCGAACGACAGCGAGTCCGAAAAAAATGCACTTCTGCACGGCACTGGAAACTGGTGCAAAAACGGACAAAAACTCTCGAAAGGAAAGAAATATGTAAATATAATTTTATCGCACCTATTTTATATCGGCAAATTCAACTGCTTTTATTTTTATTAATTAATAAAATTAATTTGTATTTTTAAATAATAAAATCATTTGACATACCCGATGTTACAACAATAATTGTGCAAAATTTTATCCACCAACGTGTAAACACATTTGGGTCCGTCTTACTCAGTTTCTACGAACTAACACAAATGTTGTCTTGCTTCACCATAAATTAAAACAATATCCATCAACTCCGAATTGCTATACAGGCAAACCATTTTTGACATTAACTACCCATTTATGACACTAACTACTAAAAAACTATTGTAGGTGTTTACAATAGTACAGATAACAGGTAAATACTATGGCAACGACGATTTCAAAATCCGATTTCAGTATTCGGAGTCGCTGAAGCCACGTGCTCTCCACGCGTATTGCGAATGACGCTAGAGACTACAGTTGTCCAGCTATGTAGTGGTTGAATGTACTATAACTTCAATAATTTTTTTCTCGGAACCTATAAGGATTTTACAAACATTTTTTTTACGATATTGTTTTTCAACGAATCTTGACACACAAGACGGAGTGGAAATTACCTTGATTTATGAAAATCTGGCTCCAGATGTGTGATTAATGAAGGTGAGATCAACCAGTAATCCTTATGATGCCAAATTTTACTGAAATCGGTGGATTTCAACAAAGTTCACCCGCCATATTGGATCAGCCATCTTGAATTTTTACAATGTGAATTCATATTCGTAATCAGCGACCCAAAAAACCCCTTTATACAAAATCTGGTCAAAATCCGCTCAGAATTTGAAAATAGCGATTCCTGCTCGGTTTTTTGAGGTTAGAAAAAAAACCACACGTTTTAGCTCAATTCTGACAGTGGATTTGAATTCAGCAGAGTCTTTTACATAAAAAGTACTATGATGTGGAAATCAATTTTTTTCCAAATTTTCCCAGTAAATTTTCATCAATTTTCACTATTCTTCACAAGTTTTTTGAGGTTAGGAAAAAATTGTGACGTGATGGGCCAATTCTGACCCCAGATTCGTGTTCAGGAGGCCAAATTACTACGGAAAATATATATCGCATAAAAAGTATACCCAACTTTTTTTTGTGCGGCTGTGTTGTTAGACAGCGATAAAGAATGAGAGGATGCGATGCCAAAACGTTCTGGTAATAATAACGCAGTTTATAAATGTTTAATTCAAAAGTCATAAATAAACTTCTTCTGTTTATAACTTTTGATCTAATCTATATTTTTTGACGCTTCAGGGCTAGTTTTGTAGGTCTTTTGAAGACGAAAAAAAGGTACCTACTTTACTGTTTTCTCGTGGAAATGAACGGAAAAAAGTTATAAGCGAAAAACGTGAATTTACGTAATTAACCACCCTGTAAACAATCTTCCCCCCCATTTTTATGACTGCGGAAACTAATATGTTATTGTACATAATATTTAGCATCTATAGTGATAAATTCAGCTTGTCGAAACAAAAAGACGCGAAATGGTCATTTCCCAGCTCTTTTTCCTAGCCCAAGTGCCAGAAACAGTCAAAACAGTCGCTGGAGATTTGGAATAATTCGAAAAAACTGTTTTTTTTCCAAAGCAAAAAAGTACTTCAAAAAATAGTTAATATAACATTTTTTCAGATATAGTTTACTGGAATAAACAAAGTTTGTATATTCAGGATCGGGATGCTTTTAAATTCTAAATTAGCAGAAATCAAGCACAAATTAACCAAAGATAGATATAATATTTTATTTATGTCAATGAAAAGAAATAATATATCAGTTCTTTATAACTAAAATAATAAATACATTTATTCCATTATGATATATTTTTTTATTCATAGAAATCCTAAAAATTGGGTAAAAGTGTAAAAATCGCAAACAAGTTCTAAGTAACCAATCTACAAACAAATGTTGTCTAACCAATTGCGAGTAAAGTTAGTGGTACAATTGAATGAAAATATTGTGTTTGTTAACATGATTTGAATAGTTTTTATCATTCCTGTTTGATTGTTTTTAGCTGAAAGTTGAAATGTAAAAAAAATTATTTGGTTTAAATAAGACATATTTGCGCGCAATAAATATCGATTAATGCTGCTCCAATAATGTGTAATTAATTCATTATTAATTAAAAGTGAAATTGAGACTGGTGAAAAAAGTCAATTCGAATGGGAAATTACTCAATTATCAGTTATTAAAGATACCTATGAAGCTAGTAGTAATACTAAAAATACCGCGTTATATATATTTTGCGAAAAAATTGAAATTAAAAAAGTCAAATTTAAAATCAGTTTACAAAATAGAAAACTTGTTGAGAACCTCCGAATTTATTGTGGTATTTAAGCATAACATAATTTGTCTAGTTGAACGGGAAATCGACTATTGCTGATGTTATACAAAACTATTAAACCCATTTTTTTAATAGGAAAAATGAAATATATATTAAATAAGCATTTTTTAGTCGATATATCGATGAAATTTTGAAATATTTCCATAAAAAAGTTTATAGCCTCCTCCTTCTTTGTTACTCCCATTCGGTAATGGTTTTCGTCAACATTATGCAGTGTTCTGTTATTCACATCTAGCTTATACACCCAATGTTCAATTTTTCACATGATTTTCCTGGCGAGCATTACAGTTTGCGGTAAGTTCAGGGCTTTGAAAATCTTTCTGTGCTAGTGTAAAGTGTTTTATTTTATTTAGAATTCGTTTGTACAAGTCAAAATACACATTTTTCCATTCAAATTTAATATGTAATCGTTATTTGTGTTTCTAATCAACCTTTTAAATAAATTTTAATGTGACGTAATTAGAGGTTATATCTGTACTATAAAAATCAGTGGTGTTGACTTTTGTTGTGGTGACAATTTTATCTCGACATATTGTTGACTTAACGAATTTATTTTGTAGTAGTTTAAGTACCCCATTTATCAATAATGCAGCATTTATTTATTAAATTTATTATCTTATTAATTTAACAGATTTAATTTTTAAATAAGTACTGCAATTTTTAATTTTATGATAGCGTATAACTTGTTGAAATTTAATTTGAATTTACATTGAAAGCCACTTACTATTTTTTAAATTAGAATTGGTATACCCCCAGTCAAAATATATGTGCCCCTGTATATGTCAATCGCAGTCATAAAATTGTCTGTGTATTTGTCTTTATAGCTACTTCCTATAAAAATTATTCCTGACAAAATACGTGTTAGAAATATTATCTCTGGTTTCATATATTTTCGGATTTCTGCACTACGACACTACTATAGTATAGTCTTTCCGATGTCAATTGAAGAACCAGGTTCGGTCGCTGACGCAGCTACTCGGCATTGAAGTATTTGAAAAACTTGTTCCCATATTTATTTAGCCATACCCATATACAGGTCTGGTCGAACTAAACATGGAAGTGGTAGAAATGTATACGCCCAGTTGAAGAATGCGAGCGCGGGCAAACGAAATACAAACACAGCTGCCTTGGGCCACTAGGCAATAAATCTTCGCTGTTGACAAGTGGTTGACAAATTGCCCAGCAGTGCAGTGCAGCAATGCGGAATTTGGTGTGATTCAGGTAATTTTAATTTATTATAGGCACCTTCTATTAATCATTCATATTACAATTGCGAAAGGGAGAAATAAGATTATTACAACATGGCATTTTGGAGACCTTTTGAAACGGAACAAAACGAAATTTACCATCAATATAATAAAATTGTTTGAGGACATAAATAATTAATATATGTTGTTGGCCAAATGAACATATAATAGAAATTTTCTACACTTTATATACAAATTATTATAATTTTTTACCTTTACCAGAAAATTTTTTTAGGGACGCCTATGAATGTCATTAAATTTTATTTCTAGGCGTTTTTTACATGTGCAAGTGACTTCAGAGAGACTACACCTAATACTGTGTACAACTGTGTTGTTATTTTTGTTTATTGATTTGCCATTGTCACTTGTGTTATTGAATTAAATGTGTAACACATCTATTAGTAGGTCTATATTTCTGGTGCGTGTATGCATGTGGTTATATTTCTTTGACATCTTAAAAGGTACATTTAAGTAAAATATATTTATATGTACAACTAATAAAGCGGTCATTAAATTAAAAGAAAGTCATTTAATTTCCTTAATAACAGTTTGCACAAGTAACAGGCGGCCCTAGCAAAAAGGCCCAATTAGATGTCAAGGACTGCGCTGGTCTAAGGAGTAATATCAAATAATACATAAAACGTTAATAATAATTGTTATTCTGCTACGGCGCAGGTGTTCTATTATTACGAGGCAGGTGGTGCCTACAGCTTATCCACCACGATTACACAGACCGTTATTTCTGAGGGGGAAAGAAGCGGCATTTAAATAATTATTAAAAAATTAACTTATTATTTTTACATCACCGCCAGCAAGGAGGGAATACATTAATATATAATTATTTTCCCTTGCGATACACCAAGGTTGGGATGAATTAAAGATAAAACTTTCCCGTTTTACGGTCTCGTATATGTACAGGGTGATTCACTCAAACAGTTCATGAAGACATTGGGAAGAACATTCGAGACGCATTAATTTTTTTTATATTTAAATTTCCCGCTGCCAAGAACCAATCAGTTAAAAGGCTGACTTATCCTTGTTGATAAGATGCCAAAATTATATTAACAAAGGTGAATATATCGGTGTTATCGCTAATCTTACAAAATAAAGTTGCATTGCAACGCGCGCTCATTTGTCTGTCAATTAAGAACTGTTGTTGTAGTGGTGTGTTGAAATCCCGCCAGCTGGCGAGATGAGGAGCGTAATACAGTTTAATAATAATAATAAATAGTTTAATAATAAATTTTTCATAAATTCCCGTTTCGATTTTTAAAAATTTGAATGCTGTTGCTTTGTGGATATGCCTCGTAGATACGTACTTCTACTCGTATTTGTGTGATAAAAATTTAAAAAAATAAGGCAGCTCATTTATTGATCTAATAATCGAAAAATAAAACAAGAATTTATTTATTTTCAACATCCTGTAACTTATAAGAGACGCTTCAGGACATATGTGGGATTAAGATTTATACAGGGTGTCTCACATTTAAATAGCAGGACTTCAGGAATCAGTAGAAGACCTCATTTTGAGTTTAAAAGTTCCAATATATATATGGGTCCTAAAACGCTTCGTTTCTGAGATACAAGGCGTTCAATTTTATTTTTGTTTTATTTATTTATTTTATAACTAAATAACCGCTGACAAAAAAAATCATCATGTTGCGGCGAAAGACTTAGTATTTGAGGGCAAATAATTTGACACAGAAAATCATCGCATATTAGTTCCAGTGGTGGAGATAGAGGGGTCTCTATGCATATTTTTATAAAAAAAAGTATAGCCGATTTGATATTTTGCAAATGTTTTCGAAAAATATGAAAGAGCATTCAATTTTACCCAGAAAAGGCCCTCTTGTCCAAAGTCGATAGGAGGTGGCGTTTTCAAGAAAAACCGAAAATACTGTTTAGAAGTCAAATAATAATTTTTAAACATTGTGTTACAACTAAATTAAATATGTAGTTCAAAAATTCGGTTAAAATTGTTTTTAATTAATTAAATGAAAATAAATACAAAAATAAATAACGAAAACCATATTACATCAAAGCAAATGTTCGAAATGTAAACCATTTTCTTCGATACATAACTGACACCGACGCTGAATAGAACGTCTCATTTGAATTAAGTTATTGTCTCTGATTTCACTGCATGCGTTCCGAATCCGACGAATAAGTTCATCCCTTGTGTCCACAGTAGTGGTATAAACTCTCTCTTTAATAAAACCCCAGAGGAAAAAATCTAGGGGTGTCAGATCAGGGGATCGGGGAGGCCATGCAACGATACCCCCGCGGCCAATCCATTTTTCGGGAAAGTGGGTGTTCAACCAGTTCCTGACATTTCGGCCAAAATGAGCTGGACAGCCATCAAGTTGAAACCATGCTCGCATTCTTAAATTCAGAGGAATTTCCTCCCACATGTTGGCACTCTCGGTCTCTAAGAACTCTAAGAAATTCGCAGAATTCAGTCGTTGAGGTAAGATGTAAGGGCCGAAAAGACAATTGTTATAAACGCCGAGCCAAATATTAACACTAAATTCGTGCTGAAAATTTCGTGGTCTGATTGCATGCGGGTTTTCATGTGCCCACTCATGCTGATTGTGTAAATTTGTCACACCTCGACGAGTAAAACATGACTCGTCGGTCCATAATATGTGTGATAAAAAATTTCCGTCGTTTTCAATTGAGTTAAGAATCCACCGAGAAAAAGCTATTCTATGTTCCTCGTCACCCGGACGTAAACCCTGAACAGGTTGTAAGTGGTAGGGATGTCTATGATCTCGTCTTAATGTTCTAGAAATAGTGCACCTGGAAACACCAATAATCCTGGAAATTTTTCTGGTACTCGTCGTGGGATCTCTGTCAAATTCGTGCAAGATTCGCTGATTCCTCCTATTTCTGCCAATATTAACGTTAATTATGTTGCGATCCCTATGGACCAGATTCAATCCGTCATTAGCGAAACGTTGATGAATATTAATAAAAACGTGTGGATGCGGCTGTCTTCTATTAGGAAATCGTCTCCGATATTCCCTAGCAGCTTCTGCCGAGTTCCCATTGGCAAACCCGTATACGAAGTGAATATCTGCGTATTCTTGGTTCGTAAACTTAAACGGCATTTTGAATTTGTTGCAATTTTTTTTAATACTCTACACACAATTAGAAACTATAATAAAATAAGCGCAAATGTCAATATTAGAATGACATTTCAAGTCTGATTTGATTTCTAAACAGTATTTTCGGTTTTTCTTAATTCGACTTCTAAACAGTATTTTCGGTTTTTCTTGAAAACGCCACCTCCTATCGACTTTGGACAAGAGGGCCTTTTCTGGGTAAAATTGAATGCTCTTTCATATTTTTCGAAAACATTTGGAAAATATCAAATCGGCTATACTTTTTTTTATAAAAATATGCATAGAGACCCCTCTATCTCCACCACTGGAACTAATATGCGATGATTTTCTGTGTCAAATTATTTGCCCTTAAATACTAAGTCTTTCGCCGCAACATGATGATTTTTTTTGTCAGCGGTTATTTAGTTAAAAAATAAATAAATAAAACAAAAATAAAATTGAACGCCCTGTATCTCAGAAACAAAGCGTTTTAGGACCCATATATATAGGAACTTTTAGACTCAAAATGAGGTCTTCTACTGATTCCTGAAGTCCTGCTATTTAAATGTGAGACACCCTGTATTTTCTTAAAATCGCCAGAGGTGATTGAATGTGTAACGAGTCTTGAATCATGTCTGTCATGTCCGAAACCTCATTCATTAATTAATATTTTCCACGAATTACTTGAAAATACTATTTTTTACGTACCAGGAACGTGTCTACAAAAATTTCCCATTATTGGGGCAAACACTGAATCAACCGTCGAGAACCTACCGTGGTTCTTACGAATTATTTATGTACCAACTAAAATAATGTTGGTGATTAATTAATTGCAAAATTTACCTTGGGGAACGGTCCTTAATGGATCCCAACTTAGAAGATGTATTCTTGTTAATATATTATTACTAATTACTTCAAGGGCTGCCTCTGAATTTGCTAAGTTTAGGTGCGCAAACGTATATCACTATTGTTGGAAAATTATGATATTTTTCATTGTTGTATGTAATTACAACACCGAAAAAGTGAAAAATGTTGCTACTTTTGTTAATGTACCTGCTGTTGTCGCTAAGTCCTTACTTAAATGTTTTTTATTAGCTGCTCTGCAGATTATTATTGTCTCCTCAATACCTTCTCCATATCATCCTCAGTATTCTTTGGTGAGCTATGATGAATATTTTGAATCGAAAAAAATTCCACTGGATCATTGAACTACTCATTATTTGGAAAAATAATAGTTGCAACCTGATAATCATAGAATAACCCTTTGTATTGCGACAAATGATTAAGTAATTTCGAATAGAATCAGCCTAGTTAAGTAAGGAATGTTTTAATCTATGATTTGAAATCTTAAAATTGATTATCTTCTTATAAATATTCTTAGAAAATACTAAATTTAGAAAGAATCGAATCGATCATTATGATTCTAAGAAAAGAGACATTATTTTTACTCTAAACAATCCTTATACTGTACGGAAAGACAACTTAAAAAAGTGCTGAGTCAAAAATTTGTGGATATACAAGATGATTTTTTAATTTTGACAAAAATTTGTTTTGCCTATTATACATATAAGTACGTCATGTAATGGCCCAACATACTTTTGAAGTCAGAATTCAGTAGCAAAATTGTGGCCTTTCCGAAAAGTTGACCCTGTATATTTTTTTCACTATTTCCAGCTTTTCAATATTATATTAACTATAGGAAGGGAAGAATTACTTTCGTATTTTCTTTTTTTAATTAATAATACCACGACATCTTTCTGTACTTTGATACAAAATCATTAAATAAAGATAGATTTTTTAAATCACATTTTTAATATTATTATTATACAAATATAGATAATCAATTGCCAACAAACTAAACCTACATATCTATACGAATTTGAGAGGGTTTGAGCAGAGAAAAAAGTTTCACCAACATGTTAAAGAAGAAGAAATTTGGGTGGCAACGAAACTATCACTGATAGTGCTAGTGATATTAGTGATGACGAATATATTCCATATCACATTATGAAAAAGACAGGAACTGACAAGAAAAAGTAAATGATGTTGTTTGAGATTTGGGCCTGGCAGAGGATGCAGCAGAGTTCCTAACATCATGGCTAAAAAAAAATACTAAGCAAGCCGTGAAAGCAGTATTATTGTGAAAATCTTCACAATAATACTGGGCCAACAATTGAGATTCACAAAAACTCCTTGCTTTTTATGTGAAGAACGACTGGCCTCCATGAGCCATTGTTGATTCATCAAAAAGCCTTATTCCACCTCTGCACATCAAATTTGAACTCATTAAACAATGGGAAAAAGCTCTAACTGAAGATGGTCAATGCTTTAAGTATATTGGAGATCAGTGTCCCAATTTAATTGATGCGAAATTGCGGGAAGAAATTTTTGATGGACCTCATATCCGTAAGATGTTAAAGGATCACATTGTTGATGGTAGAATAAATGAAAACGAGAAATTAGTATAGTTATGCTTTAGGAACTAATCCGAAATTTTCTAGGAAATCAAGAGTCCAAACTATAAAAAAAGTGTAGAATTTGGTAGTGAACATTTTGTATCTGCGACTCGGAGGTCCAACATTTTCCAACTTATTATTATTGTTATAGAAACTTTTATTTTGTGGAGTTCTTTTACAGTATAAAGTTTGACCTAGCAATTCCATTCTCTCTGTTGAGCCGACATCGGAAGAATAAAATTGGCATTGCTAATAATAGGTAACTGTCAAGGCGCCCCACATTTCCATCGTAAATAAAAAGTTCACTAGTCCGACAAAAAAACTAGAGGAAATGAAAATACTGCTAAGGATTCGGCATGCAGCGTGTCGGCAGGGCAACCGCGTCTGTTTGCGTAAAGTAATACTGTATTCGGGCATTACTACGATTTCCTGTGAATAGGAAGTTCGAGTCGGTCGCGATTCTCCCATGACAAGTGGAGAATAGGCTAGACAAAGCTGTATGCTTTATGGGTGGACGCAGTCAGTCACTCGGACGAGCCCATGACTCAGCAATATAAACATCTCACGACAAATGAATGTCGCGGATCGCGGTTTCGGCTTCGCGGCTTGCTCCGATAATACAATAAAAGTGTGTTTTTAGATGGTGGCGACAGATTATGGTAGATTTCAATTATATCAAGTTATGGTTTTCTAACTAGATGTATTTATATGCGTTTATCAGTAGTATTGTAAATGCAATGAAGATTGTCAATCGAATCAAGATGTTCTACAATAAAAATTTTTTTTCAAATTGTATGTTTCAACATTATAGCTCTATTTTTATAGATATACAAGTATACATATAGTCAGAAAAAATGTGCCATAACTAAACATAGTGTGATAGAAAAAGAATTGATTGTCTACTACTTAATAATAATTAGACATAGGAAACTTTGTGACGACAATCAAATAAATAACAGGGCAGGCCTTAGGGTGCCGTTAGATATGTATCGAATAAATTGATCGATGCGAAGCATAGACGTTATTGCACAATGACGCGGATAGTGGGATCACTAAAATGTGAAGTAGTCTGTTGAAAACTTCGAGTATTCTAAATATGCGCCTGTGACCTAGGTAAATATTGAACGGTTTTTACGTTTTTGAAATGGGTATTTACCGATCGCCGGAGACGATTAACCGCGGAACACTTAGGAAAACTGTTAATAATTTTCTGCAACAGCTTTCTTTATGAATTATTATTATATTAGTATTATTATTATCCATGTGTCGCCTATTGGTGATCACTTTGAACAATACATTTGATTTTTACGCTACTTTTTCTTATTATTTTTTTAATCGGAAGTAAAAAATATAATTAAAAAAAACCGCACTGTTTAGTGAATCAGATGATATTTTAAAACACGCGGTGACCCCCGTGACGTTTGAATTTTTAAAGGTGTAGCTTTGGATGGTAAGTAGGTACTGTGAGTATGTCGTCAAAATGTGTCCAGTGGCTATTTTTGGTTGGGACACCCTGTATATGTTCCCGCTACTGTTCTAGTGGTTAGTAAAAATGTATTCGGAAATGAATGGACGTGCGGACTAGCGCAGTGAGTCACACAACGAACAAACAAACGTTATTCAGATAACTTCTAAATCGGTGCTTGCTTTTTCCAGGTTTCCAGGTGTAGTTTACATATTAAGTGACTCAGTCACGTCAGTTTCTTCCGATTCACTGATTATACGAATTTATTCAGATCGTTGATTCGCTAAACGGGAAAAGTGTGACTGCATTATTTATTGTTTCTTTAAACTGACTCACTAGTAGTCGAAATTCCTAAATAAACGGGCGACGATTATTTGGAACCTAACCTAGCCTAACAAGAAAATAAAGTTAAAAATAATAGTTTTACATAAACTTGTCTGGTTTACTAAATTTAGTTAAACACTTTAAATAGTGTGACCTAATTGAAACGTAAATAAACGAAGTTCTGGTCGTAAATTCTCAAGGACCTTTAAGTTATAAAAAATTTATCGTGGTCAACAAATTGAGGTGGTCCATTTAAGAAACGTTAATAAAAGTGAAATTAAATTGAATAAGGTCTTAAATATAGTTTCAGATTATTCAAGTGTGCATATTATAGATTTACTAAAACCATTCAAATTTTTATTTTCTTATGTGTGAATTTTAACCACCACTCCGTATATTCACTTCAACGAAAAATTATGCCCTAAATTAGGTCGGTAACAATTTATATTAAATGAAATCGTGGTATCGACTGGAAACCTTTGGAAATCTACTGAATTATTTAAGAACTTCGGTACGTAGGAAAAATAATGGTTGTGCCTCAAATCTAGGGCCTAAATAATAAAGTCAGTTTAGTTTTCTGTAAATGGAAGGGAAAATACCTTTGTTATATTTTAATATTTGGAAAACAATAAAAACGTTGATCCGTGAACTCCTTTTTTTTTCTTACTCATGCACTAAATTAGTTGTACAGGGTGTAGACTGCCAAACTAGACTACAAGGCGTTCTTTAGTTAATGAAAGAGACATATAAATCTATTCTTATAACTTTTAATAAGTAATCTCCTATTATTCTAATGAAATTACTTTTATGTAGATTTATTGAAATCATCATTTAAATGATAATCAAAAAAATATATATATTTTTTTTTAACATAAGAAACTTCGAACTGCAATAGTAAGTGCATATTCAATAATAAACTTAAATATTATTTTGTGTTAGTTCTGCTCTTTTTATTATATTTTACGAGATTTTTTATGAAATGTTGCTTAACTGACTATCTGCAATGCATTTTTATAAATTTCGCTACACAAGTTCGTCGAAATACAAATTAATGCACAAATAACAGACTTATTATGTACTTATTACAGGTAGACCTGACAGCTTTTCACTTAACAGGTAAAAAATCTATAATCCATACAATAATTAAATTAAACAGAACTCTAGTCAATAAAAAAATTTTTGTAACCTAGTGCAAATATTTTCAGTTATGGTTAACACTCGCTTAATTATAGGGTAATTAAATTGTGATATAATTTCAGTGATATTTTCCGAACGTCAACAAATATTCTATTTCATCTATCACACCTCACCATGCCAGTACAGTAATGGCGGATGATGTTCGTCTACACATGCTCCGTTGACTGTTAAATAACTTTATTTCCTAGAATAAGTATTTTTGTTTGGAATTGCATGATTAGTTGCAACAATTAATGCTATATGTTTAATACTAAATATTTAGTTTCTCCTAATAAATGCAACACTAACATAATAATCTCAGAAAATTTTTGAAAATAAATTAATTTTCCATAATTACATACAGGTATATAATTCTCATTGTTGCGAAATTTTGAAAAATAATAATAAATACCAAATACATATAATATTAAAAATAAATATTTGATATTTCCAAAAAAACTAACTACTAAAACTGAATATTAAATACAAGAAAGATTTCTTCCTCTGTGTAGCAGTGAGTGGTCAAGTTCACAAATCAAAAAGTTATTTCGTCTCTAATTGATTTTGCATTTTTTTTCTACTCAAAATTGTATGTTCAATTTAACTCAAAATGAACGACAGATTATTAATTATTTTTTTAGTTATTCTCACATAATAACATGCATCGTATTCGAAGTTGTGGCTGTCAGATACCCAGAAGAAGACATTTGTATAATGTCACTTTATTTTACATTTTTAAATATTTAAAATATGTGCAACATATATTTCACTGAAATTAAATTAATTCATACGAAATTTCACGCGAATTGTGTTAATTTAGTGTTGTAATTAAATTTGGCATTTCCATTTTGGTATGAAGGGACAAAAATTGCAGTTTCTGTTTAAAAAACTAAGCCATGAGAAAAAAAATTAGGTTTTATTTTTTGACAAATCAATTTATTTACATATAAAAATTTCAAAGAATGGCGCCAGAACACAAATACTGGTGTTTCTGAAATGTCACTGCCAGCATATTTCATGGAGAAGTCAAGAACTTTAAAGTCACCGGCGAGTTTGTGAAGAGAATAAGCTGAGATCATTTTGGAAACGTAAAAATGACGGCTATACACCTACGTATATAGTCAAACGTTTTTACAAGAGAACAAGTCAACGATTTTCTGGTTCAGGCACCAGATAACATGTATTTGCTAATGAGGTAGAGACGGTCTTAGGTATTGCAGGAGCATGCCGTTCTGATGAGTTATGCAAACTTACTGTGGACAACGTCAGTTTCAAAAATTTCGATGACATTATTGTAGTTACAATTCCAGATTCTAAAAATGGTATGTCACGTACGTTTACAATTACTTCTCGTCTGGGTTCTGTTTCTCATCTAGAAATTCTCAAGAAATATATCAAGATTAGATTGGAAATTAAAACTGAAATTTCACGCTTTTTTATGCGCTATCAAGCAGGTAGATGTTACAACCAACCGGTCGGCAAAAATACCATTTTTATGATTCCTAATAAGATTGCACAGTTTTTGAAACTAGAACATCCTGAAACATATACAGGCCATTCATACCAAAGAACATCGGCAACGTTACTAGCTAATACAGGAGTTGACGTATTAGAAATCAAGAGAAATGGGGGTGAAAATCAGCCACTATTGCAGAAAGTTATGTTGCTGACAGTTTAAGTAACACAAATGAAATAGCCAACAGGATTCTTTACAATGACACTTCAACTTCAGGTTCTAGTAGTACCTCACATCATGCTGTTTTAATGGATCAGTGAGATAATATTGAGCCTCCGCTGACTGAAATGAAGTGGTCAAATCATTTTGAAAAAAATGTAACAATTAGTAAACGCGAGCAGAATAATTATCCAGATTTTATTAATGTTACTAAATGTAACTGTACCTACAATTACTATAAATATTTTTATTTATTTGTTAATAAATTATGCATTTATAACTCGAAAACGTTTTTTCCCCTTGGGAGGTAAGTTACCTCACTGACCTCCCGTTGTCCATAGCACCTTCCACTTCTACGGTAAAATCCACTTACCTCCTTAAAAACAATGTATTAAGTCTATTTACTATAGTGAGAGCAGATAAAAATCATTATTATATTATCTTGTTTTAGTTGACTTTCTTTTCTCTACAAACTGAGTCACAAATATTTAGGTACCTAAACATATACTAAACTTGGTAAATATTTTAGAAGCTGTATGACGGGGATAATATACAATTAATAAAACATTTAAAAAACATGTTATTAAACCCATAACCGTGATTTATTAAAAAAAAACTGCTTTTAGGTTTGTCCTATTATTCCTTCGAAGTAAATTTCGCTTCATATATCTTGCAGATCTGCCTCTAAACACACTTGTTTTCAAAATAAAAGCGACACGTACAGAACAGATCGGGCTTATTGGCACACTCCAATAATTAAACATGCAGAACACACATTTCCAAATTGAATTGAGCTCAAAAACTTCGCCATCGCCCTTATTCCCTCTTGCCATAAGGACCAGAATCTCGTGAACCCCATCTGTTTATACAAATTACTAACAATTTGTGTAGTGGATCATTCACAAGTAGCTGTGACGTCACGAAACCGATCAATACCGAACGAGACGACCCGTTCGCGGGGTGTGCGCATGCCCAGGTCATTTAAATTATCACATGTCTAATGTAAAGGCGGTTCAGGGAGCCTAGCACATACATATATGATTCATGGGCAAATAAATTAACAAAAAGCAGGCATTTTTGTTTTATTTATCGCTTTTAATATGGGGGTTTTAAGGTTTTACTGGGAATTGTGGCGGAATTATTAATGTTATGGCCTGTAAATGACGGGAGCGTTATTTGTTTTATCATTGCATGCTACGTACTTTCGGGCGAAGCTTGTTTGCGCGAGACTAAAGCAGGCCCTACGAAATTGAGGTACTACTTATATTTAGTTATGCGTCCGTAACAGGTACCTCCACGGCTGTGAAAAACAAAATGCCCAAACGTTGTCCGCATGAGCTTAAAATGCGTNTTGTTTGCGCGAGACTAAAGCAGGCCCTACGAAATTGAGGTACTACTTATATTTAGTTATGCGTCCGTAACAGGTACCTCCACGGCTGTGAAAAATAAAATGCCCAAACGTTGCCCACATGAGCTTAAAATGCGTAGGTATAGCTTGATACATACTTCATTATACAGGATACGGGTGGGGAAAACTCAATAATTGGTAGAAATATTTTTGCAAATAGGATATTTTTTAGTCCTTCTAACTTACCACATTGACACGATGCGATGGAACTTTTTTGGGACTGCTGATCCTATCGGTAGCTCCGCTTATGTTTACAAGTATTGGTGCATGAGTTTTCATCAGCGTTTCCGTACGTTTGTTCCGTACATTGTTACTGTATTAACAGGTCATTTTAGTGTGTTTATTAGCACTTATTAATACACACGTACAATAACATAAACATTTGTTCACAATGATTTTTTTTCAATAAAATATACGCGTTTCTATAATGAAAACTAAAGTAGAACTGATTTTTCTGTTTACTACAAAAAAATTAACAAGAAAGCGGTCGATATCCCATAAATGACCACAACTATTCACCTGTTTTTATGTTGTATGTAAGTCGGGGGTTATTCCAGAGGTTCTCAATGAGTTTTAATAACTTTCATTTAGAGTTTCAACGAATTGAATTATTTAAAATGTTTATTATTAATGAAATAATGAAACCCCGGAAATGGAAAGAGCGGAAAATTTTTCTTTCAGATATGACCTTGACCATTTCAAAAATTTCAAAATGGCGGATAAATCAAGATGGCGGACGAAATTTTTGAAAGTTGTTCGATTGTCACCAAACTTTGTATACGGAGGTTTTCGAGGTCGCTGATCACGAATCCGAGGTCGGATTAAAAAAAATCGTCTTGACTCCATAATGACCACGTGGTCAATGGTCAGTGGTCATGGCATGGTCACCATTGAATAGCCAGGAAAAAATCCTATTTCCCTATATTTAGTTTTTCCGGAAAATGCATATCTTGTGAGATTTTTTTGGGGTTCCCGTTCTTTCATCCCACCCTGTATACATTGAAGGAAAACAGTGTAATACAAATTTTTTTAGTATTGTGATGATTTGAAATGTTCTAATATAATAAGCGAAATTGACCTGGATTTTGCTGTATTCTCATTGGTTTTCTAAAACGCACAAATGGTAAGAACCAAAATCCATGATATTCACTAATATCTGAAACTAGAATCTCAAAAACTATAATATGAAATCTTACTCTTACACATAAAAGATAAGGATCCTGGGAACCAGTTGGTTTTTAAAACTGAAAAAAATTGTATTAAAAATCTTGACAATTGTAGTAGTACTGTTGACTATAATTAAAAACAAATACAACTAACTACTAACTTAATTGCGTCGCATATTACTAACAAATTGTATTTAAAGTGTTATATTTAAATTTACTACAATTCTGTAAAACGTATTTATCTTCTTGTTTTGCCATAGAATACATAGGTATACAGTCTGTACAATATTTGTTGAGACAGAATTCCAAGACCCCTGCATCATTTTTTTTTAATTAACCACGTTCAACACTCGAGGTAGAAAGATATTAGCGGCGTGGCGTTCACCACGCCCCTGTCGTGGTAAATTGTTACAGTAGTTCCGATAACAGAACTTTATTGGCTTATTCCCTTTTTGGAATTACCTATATCTCAACAAATATTGTTAAAAGCTCAAAATTTTATAGATTTTCTGTTGAAAATGTTCTAAAATATATTGTAAATGCTTACAAATATGCCAGACTATCTTGGGCTTGGAAAAAATACATATCAAAAATTATTACACATATAAATTTTATTTAAATAATGATTACAATAATTAATGTTACAGAAGCAACACATAAATCTAAAAAGAAAATAACTGTCTACGTACAAAATAAACTTTTATTGCGAGCCAAACCCATTGTTATGGGCATAGGTTAAAAATCACCCTGTATACTACTTTCTGCTATAAACACAGAGGTGGATACAAGTTATAGAATGCGATAGGTAATTTTACTGTACTAAAAATAGTAAATTTTTATCATGGAATGATACAAAAATACTTTTTATACATGATTACAATTGTGACAGTTTTTTTCACAAACTGGAGAACATACAAGCAAGATTTGGTGGCGGCGGCTGTTGGAGTTTCGTCCAACCTCGGACCTACATCCTAACCTTATTGGCACCGAACAAAATCCTTTCCTTCCAAACTGAACAGCTGAAATACTGAATATGAATTGGATATGGGTTTATTAAAAGTATTTCATCTAATTGCGAGCATGTCTTATTTTTACGAATTTTTGAAATCTGTAAAAACTTTGTTACAGCAAAAAAGAATAATTGCACATCCAGATTTTTATTTCGACGTTTCGATTTCCAGAAACTACCATCCTTTGCAGTTACATTATGCGCTGGAAGAGTATTTTCTTAAACTTTTAAACGAAGTATCGTACGAAAAAACAATTATTAGAACACCGAAAAAACATTTGTGTATTCAAAATTCCAGAAAATATGGGAAACATATCAGATAAAATATTAAAATAATGATATTTAATAAATATATGTATAAGCTAGTACATATCCAATAAAAGTATAGAAAACAATTACTGTGAAAGACAATAATAATTATTGATAAGTTTCTGATTAGGTATGATTATTTTAATGATCAGCATATGCAGTTCCACTAGAAAGTAAATCATCTTCTGCCTTATGAAAATAAAATAATTATTATTCTCCGACTGCCCTATTCTTCTTCTGTTGGCTTCGTTATGAGGACTAACGAACTTAACAGGTACCCTGTAATTTACTAAAATTGATCAACTCCAGCTATAATGCCCTCACGAGCCCGTCTTCCCCTTTAATTTGGGGCCAATTACGTTGCAACTTTTTCTGTCTGTAAAATATATTTCCTTTGCTTGCCGCACAGGTATTGCTCCGTCTGCATCAGCACTAGAGCAATGTTTTTGTAGTTCTCAGTTTATTGCCGATTGAAAGATAGTGTTTTATTTGATGTTATAAAACACTACACCTTTTCCATATGTAATTCAGAAAGCGTCGCGCAAATGTAAAATTTGCGATTAGTCAAATTTATTTCAGACATATTAGTCTGAATTTCGTATTAGTAACATGAACTTAGGAAAGCAATCAATTTCAATTTTAGTTCAGAATTTCTAAATTGTATTTCCGAAGTCAGTTGAACATGTATAGAAACGCCTAGCAATAAAATTTAAAGAGTTTCATAGGCGCCCCTAAAAAAGTTTTCTACTAAATGTAAAAAATTATAATAATTTGTATATGTACAATGTGTACAAAATTTCTATTATAGGTATGTTCATATGGCCTACAACAGATTTTAATTATTTATGTCCTCAAACAATTTTATCAACTCCGAGTACACGCAAACCATTTTTGACACTAACCACCCATTTTTGACACTAACTACTAAAAACCTAGGTATTGTAAACACCACAGATTACAGGTAAATATTGCAACGACGATTGCAAAATCCGAATTCAGTATTCGGAGTCGCTGAGGCCACGTGACGAATGACGCTAGAGACTACAGTTGTCCAGCTATGTAGTGGTTGAATGTACTATAACTTCAATATTTTTTTTCTCGGAAACTATAAGGATTTTACAATTTTTTTTTACGATATTGATTCCATTTCTCATGCTGCATCTATTCCTAAATTTTTTTGGATAAGTTGTGAATCACCCTGTATAACTAACTGATCACTGTAATCTGCTAAGTTGTAATAAAATAAAGCTTTCTAAAATTAACTTTACCAAGATAAAAATATACTGTCAAGAAAAAATATTATCTAATTTTTAAAAAATAACGAACTCTTTAGGTAAATTGTTACGAAAAACTTACTTCTGTGTCAGTAAAAACAACGCGATCATGTATACCATTCTCTAATATCAATTACTACTTTTAAATTGTCCACTGCTACTTTTTAATTCTCCAGTTCCATTCTAATACTACAACATTTTTCTCAAAGCTCGTATTGAAGGTGGAGACAACAAAAATATTATTTTTTATCATAAAGAGTAACGCTTTCTATAAGTTTTTTTTTTAAATATCGGGAGTTATACTTAGAATTTTTTAAATTCTATTAATGGCATTAGATTTTAACGTTCATCCATTGAAAAGATTATTACTAATGGCAGTATATAATTTTACAAGACAATTTAAATTATCAGTGCCAACAGAAACACCTGCACCTTTTAGACCACGCTTGGGTTCCTTGTTTATACAAATTTACAAGAAATGTTCCTTACAGTCGTGATCATTATGCCGAACAACAAACAGAATAACGAACAGAACGGAACATGAACTTAGATGAGGCCACGAACGCTTTTGCAAATTCTGTCCGTTCGTCAAATGATTCGTGGACGATCCGCCATTTGTCGGTTTCTGCTCACCAAGGGAAATCCTCGCGAATGCGTCTGCAGTTTTGGACGATATCACGATCAGAATGACGAACAGATTGTAGTCAGATTACTTCATTTTTCTGCTTTACTTTGAACAACAACAATGGAGTGGTCGGAAAAGAAATATTTGGAATTAACGAGTTTGTAACAAAAGCTTTTTAGTTTTTAGTAAATTAATGCTGCTTATCGACTGTTTTAAGATTCTACATAAATATTGAAGACTGTTGTGTAAATCTCCTCTTGCTAAGATGTGGAGGGTTACTGCTAACCTATCTTGGGTCGATTTTCCTTTTCCTCATACAGTACATATTTGTTTTCCTATTTTTCGTCCAATTTTGTTTGTAATTAAAGATGTCTGTGTATGTAAAGATCTGTTCGCTACTCTCTTAAAGTTCGTGGGTTTTTCTTTGAGACTAATGCAGCTTCCACATTTGTTTGCAACAAACTATTGGCAACGACAAAAACATGTTCCCGTTTCGAAATTGCAGGTCAATTTTCAGCACATTATTCGTTCTTTTTTGCTGTTCTGTTTGTTGTTCAACGCAACGTTCAGGTCTGCACGAAGCTTAAGATATTTGATGATTTTTCAGAAAAAAACTTTAGCAGATATATACAATATAAAAAACAGTTTGTAACTGCTAAATTTATTCCAGGATTCCAAAATTAACGTCTTAATTTTTAACCCAACTGAGAACATGAGAAATAGTCAAATTTTAACAGAAATAAAAATTTACCTGATATTTTAACTACTACGTAATAAGATTTTTTGCGTTTTAGATTTGTAGTTGTTTTCAAAATGTGCCGCGAAAGTGTGCGGGGGTGCCGGGAGAGGGAGTGTGCGAAAGAGGGGACCAGCCGGAGACCGTCAGATCAGATCGTCGAGAGTTGTTCAAGGTGATAGAGATAGACGGTTGTTTGCTAACCTGGAGTGTTGTCCTCTTAAATAATCTTACACAAGCAAATTTGTATACCGATGTATGTAATCCAGATTGTTAAAAAAAATTAGTTACGGAAATCGTTTTCCTCAATCCGTACGAACCCAGTACAGATTAGATGTTGAAATTTTTATCAGTGTAAATTAGTAAAAACCGATTTCCAGAAATTAACATCATTTTTTCTTAGTTTAACGTTTTTCCATACACAAATTAGTCAAAATCGTTAAAATTACAACATAAAATCAATTAATATTTTAATTTTTTCCAGCTAGTATGATAAATTGTAGAATATTACAGATAATAAGTTTTGGCCTAAAATGTTGATTAAACAGTGGCGAGATTTTATTGGTACATGTGATTAATACAAAAATTCTGATAAATTTACTAGCTTCAATAAATCGGTCAAAATATTTGAGACAATAGAACTGGTTTTATTTTATTGATCAAGGTTGTACATTTTTAGTGACAGATTCACAAACGGCGACCAAAAGTGAAACCTCTTATTGTTGGGTGAATTTTAAAAGGAGTCTTTCGTATAAAATTTTTATCTAGGACGCTTCGTTAAAAAGATACAGGGTGTTAAACTTAAAAAAATATATTTTTAATTTTTTTAAATAATTTAAAAACTGGTAAGTGAAATAATTTGAAATGTGGCACATGTATTTATGTAAACATTGTCCAAAATCTGAGGACTTTTCCTATAATTTATATGCTCCAGTGGTGGAGATATAGGGTATCGGTGACATATTTTTTTAAATAAAATAGTACGCTACTGCTTTACGCTAACAATCATGATATTTTCGGATTCATCTTTAAATTTTCTACAAATTACTATTTTTCTTACGTTTTTCAAAGAAAGCCTGATTTTCGAGTAAAACTTAGAAAACTAACTGAAATCGCTTTTATTTAAATGACATGACAACCACTAATCATTCGGTTATTTAATCGGATAAAGAAATTAAAAACATTAGTCATCATTTTAATGATTTTATTTGAGTAAATGCCTCCATTTCCACGAACACAGGCGCGACATCTTTTTAGTAACGAAAATGTAATTCGTTCGAAATTTATTATTGCTTGAATCTGATGAAAAACATTCTTTCTTCTACTGCTCAGAATGTCAAAGTTACTATCGCAGCCTACTATGTAATTTTAAACCGCATTTTATTCGAATATCGAAGTGTGTTTTCAGTTCGTTTTTTAAGTTTTACTCGAAAATCAGGCTTTTTCTGAAAAACATAAGAGAGTAGTAATTTGTACAAAATTGAAAGACGAATTCGAAAGTATCATGATTGATGATTACAGTAAAACAAAGGCGTGCTATTTTATTTAGAAAAATATGCACCAATACCCTGTACCACTGGAGTATCTAAATTTTAGAAAAAGGTCTCAGATTTTGGACAATATTTACATAAGTACAAGTGCCCAATTTCAAATTATTTCACTTACTAGTTTTTATATTATTTAAAAAAATTTAAAAATTTAAGGAGGCGTCCTAGATAAAAACTTTGCAGGAAAAGACTCCCTGAAATTTACCAAAGAATACGACCTTTCATTTTTATATTTTATATTTTTACCCTATATAAGTATTAACTCAACGGTATCAATTTTAGTTACATTCTATCTACAATTAGAGCACTTGTCTTTATTTCAAATATTTAAAAAGTAGGTTACAATATTGATGTATGTTATTGCAGTTGTGTTAATTAAGTATTAAGTCTATCAGGTTTGCTGTTATCATTAATAAATTTATATTCTAAAAGTTGATAGCCTTAGTTTGACCTTACATGTATTGGCCAATTGACTGAAACGTGTGAAAAAGGTGCCACAAATGTAGCGAACTATAAATTAATTTCTTAACCGTTTTCTTGAAGAATTTATTGTGTCCGAACCGTTAAATTTATAACCCGTTATAGTCTAAACGTAAATTATGTAAAATATTTTCTAACTTTTAACTAGTTTTCGAGTCCAATATTTTTCGTTTACGTCGTGGATTTACATATTTAGCCATAAAAAGGAAAATTGGGGGCATCTCCGTATCTGCAGGAAATAAATTATCGATTTTACAGCAAGTGTCGAAGGAGCGCAGTAAACAAATCAGGAGAGCCACGAACAAAAGCGTCGGCGAGCGAAAGTTGGCTGCTAAATCGTCGGTTAAACCGTCGAGACAGTGAGACGAACATTGAGAAAGTGTTTTGGGGTGTGTTTCAGTTTCCTGAAAACTGAAAACCCGGCAGAAGCAATTACGGTCCCGGTGGGGAACTATGTTTTAATGTCGCGAGGAATTGCTTCGAGATGTAAAAATTTATTCGCACCTTTGTCGTCGCTTTTGTGTTGTCTTATTCTGTACTAACGACAAAAAAATTGGGTAACCGGTGTACAAAAATTGTGGAAATTTACATAATTTTTTTATACCTTTGCAATGGTTTTTATACATAAAAAATGTGAAGAGTAATTCAAATTAATTTATTTTTTTTTCTCATCAAGTAAAGTCATACACCTATGTTCTTTGATACGACAGTTTGTAGGAATACTGAAGGAATGACTCCACAGAAAAGTTAGTAATTAATAATTATTTAATAGAAAAACATATTCAATGCAAATAATACTAATTAAAAAACATGTACTTACCTGACATTGAATTCATTAAATAATGTTCTTTGAAAGTCTACATAAAGCAATTTATTATTATTATCTCTTACGCTTGTTTTTAATATTGAATTAACTATGACGTTTTTTGCTAAGGCCCATGCTTGTAACTATACCTAACTATATGCATAGAATTTTAAGTTCCTTGATCTTAATTTTATACATAAAAACGTATATAATCTTTTTTTCAGTTTTTTGCTAATTTTTTTTTATTTTATTTGATTTGATTATTTTCAATATTAAATAATTTTTTAAAGTTGATTCAAAATATTACGTATTTTGTTCGTTCCACCCCAACCAGATTTTGATTATTATAAATCTATTTAAGGGTCATATTTGTTTCGTATATAACTGAAAGAATTCTTTAAAAACTTTTCTATATTGCAAGAAAGGATCTATTTAAAAAATATGACGATGAAAATATTCCTATATTATTACTTCTTCTGGTGATGTCAATCAAGGACGAAATATTAATACTTGTCTAAAAGTTTGAATATGATCTCACTTATGTAAAAATTTCAATGCATATTTATTGAGGATCAGAAAATTGCAAATTGGCAATTAACCTTTTTATTGCAGTGTTGTTATAAAAGAAGGAAGATTTATATTCAGTGTTAATTTTACATTTATAACTGCCCAGAATATTTAATCAAATCACTTTGGTCTTATCTTAAAATGACTGGAAACTAATATGCTGATGTAATATTGTTAATAGTAAGTAAAGCATATATTCAAATTCATTTCTTTGAGGGTATATTATTTAAAAGAAAAAAATTGTCAAGGGGAGATGAACATTAGAAACAGATTAATTCAAAACAATTTTGGAAAATTGTCATATTATTAGAGAAAATTCGGAAATTATACAAAAAGCACTTAACAGCATTTTAAAGATATGTAAAGTTTGCATTGAAGAAAGAGGCAGTCATATTGAAAACGAACTTCAATCCTTTTTCGGTTTCTAAGTAATTATTACTTATATTTTCTTACCTTTTGCTTGAAATTTAAATCTCCATTTTTATTGTTCTACGAATAAATGTAGCTATTGTTTATTTTTTTTCGTTAAGATTATTATTAGTATTTTGTTTGTAAAGTTTATGATTTTCTTCATATTAAAACATATTTTTGAGTAAAAATTACTACTTGTTTAAAATAAATAAAATTTACTTTAATTGTGATTCTGCAAATCAATTTGGTATTTCATAAACAGAAAATGTTCGTAAAATAACATTATTGATGGTACCCAAAAAAGTTATTACATATTGTTTTGTTAGTCATCTAGGTAGTTTCATTATGTATTATTCAAACATTTTTTTTACTTGACGAAAATACATATTTTCTTTTAGTTCCAACTTGTGCTTAAAAAACAACCAATATATTTGCATATACATCTGACTACCACGGATGTACCAAATTTTAACTCGATTGATAAAACTGTTAAAAAATTATGGAGGCAAAAAAATGAAAACGCTCTGTATGTAACTATCGAACGAATTCAGAGGGTGATTTAGTATCGGCTCGATGTCTTCTATATGGTATCTCAAACTATGTACAGTTACTCGCAGAACATCCTGTATAGCAAGAGAGCGATATATATTTCTTGAAGCGTCAAGAAATTTTGAGACTGATTTCTACTAAGTGTACTGTGCTCGTACTGTGTCCCTACGGTGTACATAGTGAGGACGCACCTTTAGAACGCATGTGCGTCTGGTTTTAGAGCGCAATATCTTGGACAGTCTCCAAAGCAAGCTGAATTAAAATTACAGAATCCCGTGCGCTTATAAAATTATCATAATTACCTGCGCTCTCGCCAAATAAATATTTCGTTGTGTCTGCCGGAGCTAGATTAAATTCACAAAGAGATTAGACTTCACGTTCTGGTCCGTCATTGAAAATTAAATACGAGAACCCACACCATTGTTGCTCTTTTGTCCTCTTCAGAAGTTATTATCTTGCCGAATACGTTGCGTTAAATTGCATAACTGTAGTGCAAAAATTGAATATTCAAAGGCTAGTGTCCTGTTTTGATAACCAACAAAATGCAGAACGCTCCATTGTCCTATTGTCCAAAAAAATTATTTCGCTTTTTAATTTTAAAATCGGTGTCTGTCTACAAAAAAAGATAAAATTAGAAAAAAAAACAAAAAATTCTATTCTTATGTTCTTAGGTATGAAGTATTGCAAGATTGAAAATTGAATTCAAGGCAATACATAATCAGCCTTTCGAATATAATGACGTAGAAATTCTGAAATCTTAGCCCTAGTGACTTCTAGTATTTTCGCTACTGAATACTGATTGACATGTTTGCGTACGACTTTATCTACTTATTTTAACTTTAATTAGACAAATTTTTACTGTAGTCTAATCAAACTTTAGAAATATTGTAAATGTACAGTAAATGCAAGGATGAAGTTGAAAAGAAAACTTTTTAATTTTTCTTTTTATGGAAAAACGTTATTCTTGTTAAAATATTCTGCTTGTTGTGTTGAAATATACAAAAATATAGTTTGAAGTAGGCTATATACAGAACGTCCTCTACAAAGAAATAATGTACATAAAGTCTCTATATGATGTTATCTCTGTAACAAAATAAGGCACTGTCAACTGATATGCTCCTTTCCGATATTGAATATTTAGAAATAACTTATAAAATATAAAATATTAAGTAAGCTTTGTTACGAATAAAAAAAAATCATTAGGAAATTTATTCTTGTTTCAAATTTGGAAGTAATCGGATTGCTTCAATTTTTTCAATTTCTTCATCCTGTGAAATGCACTTTTTGTGTAAAAGATCGGGTAAAAATTTTATAAGCAGAAAAACTGAAATTTATATTAATGTCCTAAATTTTTAGTAGGTTGTGATTTTGTAAATGACTACAATGGTATGTCAAATCAATAAAATATCGAGGTATGCCGATTATCTTCAAATTTGATGTATAGACTTTTTTAATTGCGAATAACTTTTCTCAATACCTTTTGATATTTTATATGAAAAAAAGAACACTTAATATGCATACAAATATTTTGTTTGCTCCTGACAAAGATTAATTAATTTTCGGAAAATGGAAATATAACATTGCTTTTACACATGGTGGTGTTCCAAAATGTCAAAATATAAACTTTTTTGTTGTTGTTGATATCAATGGTTAAGATGGTCTGGGATACCCTGTACATACTAAATGTCGGAAAAAGATTGATTATTTATATGTTTCTCAAGTATCATGATAAAGATAATAATATATTTTTGCATTATAAGGAAAAAAACTGTTATATTTCTATAGTTTGTTTGTAGGTTACACCCTGTTATACTTAAAAGTACTATTTTTGTATGTTTGAATACGAACAGAATTTTTTGACATGAAAAAATTACTTTTTTCATAAAATTAAAATAAAGAAAGTTTTCTTTTTTATCTCCGACCATGAACACTTGTATATTTTTTAATTTTAACACCCGGTATTTTGAAAACAAAGCATCTCCGTCCGTGTTATACATTGAAGTCACATTTAATTTTTTGTCAATTAATTCTAGAACACCCTAGATATTTAGCTTCAGTAATGTCGCCATAGCTTGTGTCGCCAATAAATTTGTTTTTTTTTTTCAAATATACTTTAATTGGACATAAGATATAAAGTAAAACTTCCTGTATGATGATTCTTTTTATACTAAGTATTGTGTTTTTATTATTTGTAAAGGTGTATAAATAAACATGATTTCATACATTCTTTCGTATTCTTTAACTTCTAATTTTTTTTGGTAATGTTTCAATATGTAAATACTTTCTTGCAAAATGTTGACTAGTTTGATTACGAACGATTTTATAAAACAAAAAAGTTATCTGACTGATAACAGGTATGTGTATAACCTTAAATTTTAAATTGCTTTGTTGTGTCGAATTTTGTTGTTATAGGGTGTACCAATTTGGAAAATCTGGAATTTTTAGAGAATTTCATAAATCTGGAATTATCATTAAAATATCATGGAATTTATTGTTATCGATCTTTATTTACAAGATTGTTTTTATTAATTTTTGCTTGTCTAACTATCAAAGAAGGGCAGCTTAAATTTTTAATTTAGAAGAAAATTGCGTTATTTTAATTAGCCAAAGTTACACTGAAAAAACTATTACTTTCTATTAAAGCAATCGTTTGTTTTGAATGCAGTTAGTTTATATTTATGCTGGTTAAATTGAGTTAAACCAGTTACATTCAATACAAGTCATTTGATTTGTTTGAATTAAAAAAAGAAACAGTTTACAATAGATTTGTCTATAATTAACAAATTAGATTTAATATAACCATTTATGATTTTAGAATATTTGTTAGGCGAATTAAAAGAATACATTTTTAATACAAATTTATATTCGTTTTTATTTAATAAATATTATTTTATATTGGCCTATCAAACGTTACAATTAAACTTTAAAGGGAAATTATTCCAAATATATAATTTCTTAAATGTGAACCAGCTGGTTATAAAAGTTAAATTTTTGTATAGTTTAAAACTATTATTAGTTCAATATTAAAAAATATTATTTAAAAATTACTCCAACCACGTGACCAAGTTATGTTCTCCCCTGACAGTCGTATCTTTGCCATCATGACGACTGTGTGCAAGGTGCCAGTAGTGAATTGTGTAGTTCAGTAGGCTAGTATGGACTATATCAAAAGGTAGTGTTTCTTGTTGTTCTTAGATTATATTCATAATAATAACATGCGCGTATAGTTATTAGTTACAGAGTGCTGGTTCCGTTCGCTCCTAATTAAAATGGATGCAGAATCTGTGGAAGCTAGGGTCAAACAAGTAATAATCGTCAAAAAGTCAGTTTTAGATAAGGATATAGTGTTGCTGTTGTAGTTTCATAAATTTATAATAAAACCCAATTTAAAAATCCGAAAATTATTTTTAATCATTAAACTGTCAACAAGTATGACACGTAGTTTTGAACGATATATTTAAGTCTTAAAATTAATTTTTAGCAAAAATGAAATGTTCGAATAAAAGTATCGTATATACTAGTATGTGCTTTTTCTATTAGTAGGTCTCAACACTATGTACCTTTTCAAATTTAATTATAAACTTATAGTTAGATAAGTTATCTAATTATCAGTTTAATTAAATTTGAGAAAGTACATAATTTTGAGACTAATCAAGAAAGAAATACGTCCAATATTAGTGTAAAAAACAATTCACTTTTTATAAACCATTGATTTATTAATATTAAAATAACCTATTTTCACTGAAAAACTGTTAGTTCACATTAAGCTAAGATATATTTCTAATAATCTTATGTCATCTACATCTTAAAATATGTAGATTAATAATAAAGATGCGAAATGTAATATTACAGTAAAAATAAATTAACATTCAAATAAGATTTATTACTAAACTATGAACTTATTATTAGTTACTTTTCATACTATATATGCTAGGCAATATCCAAAACTAGATTAGTTTATGGCAAACGATATTTGTTTAGTCCAAATAAATCCTTTTTTCAGTGTAGAAATAATATAACAATTGATTTGCCAAATCCCAATAACGTTCTTTTGTTTCGAGTAAATTATAATTTGCATGTCAAAATATGGTCGGTTGTTAAAAAAGTCGAAAAATGTAAATTTTGTTAATATTTTTTGACGGTGGTGTTTTTATTTTTACGTGAACTCTTCACATATTTATTAGAATAGAACTTTATGACTATTATCTCAGTTAGTTACTTTATGACTATTATCTAACAAGTAGTTTCGAAAGAAATTATATTTGCTGATTTTTATATACGTATTGACGCTTTTAGAATTTTCCTAAAAATTCCACATGCTTAAAAAACTTATTTCTTTGTATATGTAGATTGCCCATATTTGGTATTCAGACAAATAAAAGTTATTAGAATAAAACGCTAAAATCAAAAATTTTATGGAAACCAGTTTTTTAAATAATTGTGCTTTGTTTTACATATTTACATAGGAGATATTGCCACAAAATTTTGGAAATTGTGATGATTGGATTGGAAAAACTGAGATTGTATTTTCACAAGCTGGATTTTTTTTAATATCTGGAAAACCTGGGAAAATATCAAGTAATATTTTAAATAAAATTTATTGCATCTTGTGATATTCGAAGCAAATAAATTGTTCCATATGGTTCATTTGTTTTATACCTTAGAATCATTTTCGAATGATTTTTCTGTTCCCTGTGCCTCCTGACGTCACAAAGAAGGATATCCTTGAAATTAGAAATAATAAATACGCCATCCCCGTGCGCGCCACTGAAAACCAAGAATTTATCACACACCTTTCTGTTGGTTGGCATTTGCTCTACACAAATAACCACGCTGAATCCTGATAGGGACAACAAAGCAGGCCATTGTTGGTCAAATTTACCTGTATCTGAACCGGTTCAATAAAAACCCTGACTTGGACGATGATGATTGGCACCGACACCTTTACAGTTACAGCTTACATATCAGTGCTTGCTTGATATTTGAATAAAACCGGCCAAAATAAAAGAGTGTAGCTGTGTCGATTCATCCAAACATGGTCGTGACAGTCTTCATAAAATATTGTATGAACATAAAATACTTATAAAATGAAGAAAGTAAATAGTATATTCGCTTTTTTTGTTTATTATGTTTCACTGTAATTCCTCAAAATAATTATTAGAGAAAATTTTGGCATGCTTATTACGTTGCTAAATTAGAAGTGCCAGCAACGACCAATGATAACAGTTTAGAGTGTTGCCAACTCGTAGGTAATTCCCTTTTCATGGGAAATTTATCTCAAAAGGAAAGAAGGGATCTAGCAGCATTTTCATGGTAAATTTAAATTCACATCCATGCTGTGGTGACTGTAACAGCGGAAGAATTATCTTGATTCAACAAAAATTCAAAAACGCAATAATATGTAAGTATACGTAGTGATTTTCTAAATCACAGATGATACAAGTGACACACTGACAGTAATGGGAAAATGAAATTAGCTTAGAACAGAACACAAATTTAGAAAAAATAAATAAATTGTCTTTCCAATATGCAATATCTTTTCACATACATGGCGGTACTACGAGGGTGGTCCCAGAAATACTCGGCCTGACCTAGAGATGGCGGTAGTTGTTTGAAAAATATCACTGTATTAGAAAGTACACAGTCTATAAAGCATATGTTTCAAGTTTGAAGACGCCATGTTGTTTAGTATTCGTTTGACAGCCATCAATACTGTACGTTTTCAGTGATTTTTTGTGAAAATGGAGAAAATTGGTCATCGTTATGTACAATACTTTTATTTGAAAGGTCTCAACCCAACCAATATAAAAGCTGAACTAGATTCTACTCTAAGTGAGTCTGCTCCTTCGTTTACAACAGTAAAATTTTGGGTAGCAGAGTTTAAACGAAGCCGTACGAGCTGCCAAGCGAGCATCGCAGTGGTCGACCAAATGAGGTGACGACTCCAGAAATGGCGAAGAAAATCCACAAAGCGATACTGGATGATCGTCGACTGAAAGTGCGCGAGCTAGCAGACATAGTAGGCATTTCAAAAAATGCGGTACATCGCAGATTATCTAAAAATTTGGACATGAGAAAGCTGTGTGCAAGATGGGTGCCGCGTTTGCTCACACTCGAGCAAAAATAGTGTCGTGAAAATGTTTCAATTGAGTGTTTAGCGAAGTTTCACAGCAACAAAGCAGAATTTTTGCGCCGTTTCATAACCATGGATGAAACATGGGTCCATCACTTCACACCTGAAACAAAAGAACAATCAAAACAATGGACCCGGCTCCAAAGAAGGCGAAGACCGTTCCATCTGCAGGCAAGGTCATGGCGTCGGGTTTTTGGGATGTGCGTGGAATAATTTTCATTGACTATTTTGAAAAAGGAAAAACTATCAACGGCGAGTATTATGCGAACCTATTGCAACATTTGAGGGAAGAAATCAAGCAAAAACGGTCGCATTTGATTAAGAAGAAAGTGTTTTATCAAGACAAAGACCAGTTTTATCCATTTTCACAAATTCACTGAAAACGTTCACTATTGATGACTGTCAAACAAATACTAAACAACATGGCGTCTTCAAACTTGAAACATATGCTTTATAGATTGTGTACTTTCTAATATAGTGATATATTTCAAACAACTACCGCCATCTCTAGGTCAGGCCGGGTACTTCTGGGACCACCTTCGTATATATTTAATTACTAAAAAGCTACCGATTTACTAGGGTCCACAAATATTTGGCCAATGTGATATAAATGAAATATCCACCAACACATGCAAATTCAGTATTTTAAATTCATGAGAAAATTTGTAAGAGAAAGAGAAATTTAATCGTAAGGAAACGCAAATATCCCACTATTGACGAATCGTAGGCTGAAGTTTTTATATAACTCGTTTGAATTAAACGATTCGGCGTTTTTTTCTACTATCAATCAAGCCTTTTAGGATTTCATTTAACAGTTTCAATCCTAACCTGTGAAGGAAAGTCAGGTGTTGCAATTTTTTCAGTCGTTCTCAAGTTAGTAATGAATTAAAAAAAGGAGTCATGGCTATAGTTAATTAAACGAAATAAAGAAAGGAATATCAGCTTGTTATGTTTAATCAATGACAGATTAAAAACAGAAAAGTATATAATAAATTGATATATTTTGACCATTGTGAATGTATTGACCTTCACATTCAAAGAATAAATTGACCAGGAACCATATGCAAATGTTGCAAATTAAATATTTTTAAAAATCTGACGGGCAACTATTACTCTAACTTTCTTCTCTTTCTCCATCTGCTTCTTGCATATGTTGCTCTAAATCAAATATTTAGTTATTGCTTATCTGTATCTCTTTATTATTATTTTTGTAATTTCTTGTCTGGTATTAAAAATCGATTTTATTATTTAAATCTGTTAGTTTTCAAGATTTCTAGAAATAATAACATGTACACTAGTTTGAGTACGACTAATTTAAAATTGTCACAAGATGTAGGATTGTGAAAATTAGAGTGACATCCAAAGCCTTCATAAATGATTACAAGCCACGTTACCAGTAATTTTTTTGGAATAGTAATTTTATTTCTTTCATGTTAGCAATTAAATTTCGGCAAAATTAAAAATTATTAGAACATTAAAATCAAGATTTCATTAAAACACAGCATTCCGTTTCATAGATTGTGATTGACTTTTACGAGATTCTATTCAACCAATCGTCACGGTAGCGCAATCGGTCGAGAGTGCGGTGGCAAGCATTTCTCGGCTAGGCTTCCTACTCTGGTCCGGGTTCGATCCCCGGTGTCGGCACTGGCAATGTCGATGGATAATGGGTGTTTGTCCGCATTTTTTCAAGTGTAGTCTCCTTCCGCACAAGCCTTTGTCTTTTGGATTTGGGGGTTGTCTCATTTCTGTGGTGTTTTATGTTTTAATCAGCGATAGCATTATCTCGAGCAAATCATTAATATTGGTGTCACCAAGGTTTACGAAATTTAACTAAACAATTAACGTCAATATGACAGCAATAGTAAACCACTAAAAAAGTATGCCCTTGCAATAATTCACATAATAAAATATGTTATTTTTATAAATTTTTAATTTGTTCAAAAATTAATTGCACAAAATGATTGAGAATGACACTTAAAATAAATATTATACAGCCGAACTTGTATAATATATCTAATAAATGAATCAGCAAATCACAGACGTCGATATAAAATTATAGGAAAATTACTTTAAATCATTAAATTGACAGAAACATCCACTGTAAATTTTTCGTTTAATGACATGAATGAACATATTTGTAAAATTACATTCATAACGGCTTGATATACGTAAAATTATAACCATTATTAATTTATTCTTTTCAAAAAAAAACTAATTACCTAACTCGTGCAAACATAATGTGAATTTGTGGCATCTTTTCTCAACACAAAATTTCAGAGGAAACGCTTAATGTTTTTTTTTATGAATATGTCAATATTATGTTTAACTATTTACTTACACATTTACAAATTACAAATTTTAGTTTAATTGTTTTTTGATTCTTAGTTTTTATAACAAATATATTCTCACAAAAATTTTGTATAACCTATTTCAATTTTACGTCCTATCCTGACTCAAAACTGTATACCTTTAACAGAGAATTCTGTCAGCTGTAAATGATTGATACTTATACATAAAAAACGAAACGCTGTCAACCAACTCTATAAATATGCGACACATCGTTATGATGTTTAATTTTCTCCGTACCTATGAAAATATTTGATTTGCAGTATTATTTATACGAAACAAACATAACCAAGGTTTATTATATCTATTTAATTAGAAATGGATGAAAAATATGTATGTGAGTTTAAATAGCATGCGCGAAAAACCAGTGGAGTGCAACAATAAACTGATTTATGAAATTACAGGCAACTTTTGTCTTAAGAGGCTTCGTTTCCAGAACGTTAACAAAGTTTAAATAAAATTAACAATTACGCACAGATAGAAGCTGCTTGACATAGGTTGATTAAACTGGCTGGTAAACTGGTAAAGATGAAAATTCACGGAATTTATTCACAAAACATTGCGTGTGTAAACCTCAAAATCTCGACACCACTGAGAATATTGGAATTTCGACAGTCCATTTGATTCTTAATTGAATTTCAAAGAAATATTTTCCATGTTGTGCTGGCAACTCAAGTGATTATCTGAAATAAGCTTACCACACTATTGAATAGATCGAAAGTATCTCGAAAAGTACCTAATTGTTTCACAAAAAAAAAATCTTTAGAAACTTTTTATTATAAATAATATTTTCAGCACAATAATTATAATTAACATAGAAGCTTTAAGAAGCTCTGTGTGGTATCATTCCAAATAACAATAATAATAATAATAGATAGGTGTGCCTATTTTTTTTCTTTTGTTGATGAAGTTCTATTTAAAATTGTTTTTCTGACAAAATTCTTATATAATTTTCCAGTGGTACTGTCGATTTATCGAACTGTGTGGATTTATAAAAATATGAATCATCAAAAATAATTCTTTGTAATAATAATTTCTACAAAACTCAGTAGCGTCGAAAATCAGATGTTCTTATGTCTATTGTCTCCTGTACATCTGCACGATTGTCCACAAATTCAGTAAATTTTTAATTAGTTGAGTGACTGGTCGCTGTTTATCCAGTTTATGTTAAAAACCTTGATGAATATTTGCATATATATATTTTTTTAACTGAACACTATTTCTATATTTTGAAATAAATAATTTACTTGTGAGATTTCAAAATTTAAGTAGTCTGTGCATAGATAACACCTAATAAACTGCCTACATAGTTTTTGATCCAAGTTAAATAATTTGACATTACAGCCAATTCAATAACTGCTTATAGTAATACCCGTTGAAATAAGCTCGTAGGTTTATTAAAAAAATAAATAAGCCACATTTTCTTTAACTAAAATGAATACGCTGCTCGTTTTTCTTCCCAATAAACTGGTTCAATAATTCAAGTCGCATTAAATAGATTTTCTCTAAATTCTGAATGGAAACTTAATTCTACACAATAAACCCATTCGCGGTATCCCACGTAATCTATCCATGATATTCTTTTCTCTAATATATCTGAAAAATAAGTACCTACTTACTAAGCAGAATAACGTTGTATTTACTGTTGTATTGGATGATTATCTAGTGTTGTCCCTTTAGTTAAATGTCATCGAACCCCACGTCATTAATATCAATTTTTCTACTTGAAATAAAAAAAAATTAAGGTAACAGAAAAATTTCCAAAATTTTTTTAGTGATTTTTTAAGGACTTTTAACTTCGTGAATAATAGTCATATCGAAAAAAAGGAACAGCATCTTGAAACTTGAAGATTCTAGTTTTGAAATTTTGAGATGGAAAATTTTTTGAGCATCACTTTCGGCGCAATCAAAAGAAATAGCGCAAGGCAACAATTTAACAATTTTTGTTTCAATACTGCCCAACTTTTCTGGCTTCAAATTATTATTTTTTTTTATTTTCTGTACGATTTTTTCTCATTGAGATATCGGCTATTGATTGAAAAGTCACCTTTTTTATTATCGATAGCTCAGAACTAATGCGAACGGAAAGTGGGTTTTGGAAACTTGAATCAATCCTCTTCAAGTAACTTTTGGTATGTTTGAGAAAAAAAAATTCTACTCAGTGCAAATCGTGCAAAATGTGATTTTTTCTGCTATTTTGGGGAATCAACGACTATTTTGCAAATATTGCAATGTTTCTGTTTTTTTTTTAACTCAGTACATACCCATGAGGCCTGTAAATTTTGAAATCGATTGGTCGAACCGTCCTTTCCTGTATCGCCAAAGTATTATAAAAAATTAAAGGAGCAGGTTTATTACTCCTTAAACATCAATTAATGACGATTAAGATGAAAAAATTTGTTTTGCGTTATTTTTCTCTCAATTTCGTTTTAAATACTCATCAAATATCGAAAAAAAAATAAATCAAAATTATGAAAATATTTGAAAAGTAGTCGTTGATTTTCCAAAACAGCAGAAAAAGTATTTTTTTTTCACTTTCAAATTAATATTGAATATAAATAATTTTTTTTTCACAAACATACCAAAAGGCTATTGAAGAGGATTGATTCAAGCTTCCGTTCACTGTATCAGTTCACGAGATATATAAGATGATCAAAAAAAAGGTGGCTTTTCACTCAATAACTGATATCTCAATGAGAAAAATTCGTCTTTTTTTGTCGATGTGACCATTATTTCTCGCAAAAAGATTAATTTTAATCATCAATGTACGATAAATAACGTCCTTCTTGATAGACCTAATTTTATTAAGGATTTAGGGGTTTATTTTGACTAAGAGTTGAATTTCGCCTTTCACATAAATATAATAATTTCTAAGTTAATAAAAGTTTAGGTTTTGTAATTGGTAATTCTCGTGAATTCTCTAATGTGGACACCATAAAGTTGTTGTAATGATTCGGCGGAATATGCATAGTGTTATTTTTCTTTTTAATGTGGTTTGGGCTGATATTGATTGCTCAGAGTTACTGTGTAAACGTAATTTCAAAGTCCCTAGGACTACCACTAGCACTACGGAGACATTTTATTTGAGAACGGCTAGTACTATTCTCCTTTATATGTAATGTGATATAATTTTGCTAATTTGCAGGACAACTTTGATATTTTCCATACGACGTTACCTAGTATTAAGAAATTATTTTTAGGATAATTTTGTTTTAATATGTTTCATTGTTTGTCATATATTGTTATATTTTCAAGTGTTTATGTTTTTTCTACTGCATTTTGTAATTGCTTACTATATATTTTTATTTTTCTCTGCTCTGTAACTGCGATTTTCCGTGAGCAGTTGTAATTTTAAATTAATTAATTAATTATTCACGAAGTTAGAGCCTTTCAAAAGTCACTATAAATTGATTTTTTGTTCCTTAATTTTTTTGCTGAGTGTATATTCCGTCTTTAAAAGATAAGTTAAATTTTTCCATGCCTGAACAAATAGACCCATCTCTTTGTTACATTTAATTTCAGAGATATTCGATATCCTGAAGAGTACTTCATCAAAAAAAAAAAAGGTCAAATAACGCAGAAACTGACGGCAATAACGACTCCAATTTTTGTTTATCAAAGTAGGCTTTGAATCCAATGAGATTAGAAAAAAAAGACAATAATATAAAGAAAATACGATGTTAGTAGCGCCCATAAAAAATGGGACGCCTTATATATCTACTTCAAAATAATTTTAAAATATGAAAGAATTTGATTTGGTGTTCCTTTGATTTGAACATTTTTTTATGTCATTTTTTGTTACGCAGGGCACCCTGTATTTTAACAGCGACATGAAGCTGGCAAAATTCGAACATGTAAAAATGCATATCGCAGGCTAGAAAAGTGTATAGGAAAATGGGGAAACATAAAAAACGGTAAACCGTGTGAGACATTTCCCGAGAATATGAGTAATGAAGGTCATTAGTATTGATTTACGTCCGATTTTAAGTAATGTATGGCCCGATTTATATTATTTATACAGCCAGCCTGGTGATTTTTCTTTCAAATAAGCTACGCCCGACTGTACCTGGAGAAAAATTGCCTTTTTATAATAATGCCATAAACCCGGCTGCGCCTTCACCGTGCGACACAAATCTTTCACGTGCTTAAATAGTCTCTGTGTAGAGACAGGCATTACTGAAGCTGCATGAGATTTCTCCGATTACAGTGAGTAATGTACAGGGTGCATGTAATTCTTGTCCCATTAAGGCTGAACGAATTGAATGTAGTACAAATGGCTGTTTTATAACCTGTCTAGAATTTATCTTCGGATCTAACGCAGTGCATATATAGATAGCTGTAATTTATTTATTAGACCATAATTTATTTATTATTATTTTAAATTGTTTAGTACCGATAAATTGCTTATTATTATAATCATAGACAAGTGTAAAGTTTCGTAAATTACTCTTTCTAAAATAAAATTTTTATGGGGCTTACTTTAGAAAACGATTTTAGGATTATGAAAATAAATACCCGGTTAATAGTTGTTCATATAAATAATATATTACCGGAGATAATTACAAAGAAATTGCTTTTCGAGTAAATATTAACGTTGGACTTGAAATATGATTTGACTTGGATATTTTTTTAGCCGTAATTTAATCGATGATTTTGAATACGTTTTACAGAATAAAATACAGTACGACATTTTTAGAAGTAGCATGTCTTTATGGCATTATGTATTTGACTTAAAACTCCACCTGGGTAAGGTTGGTAACCTAAGAGCCATAATGCTATCGAAATTATCTTTCCCAATTTAATATTAGTACATTATACACCAAGGTAGAGAAGTATGTCATTATAGCTGAGGCACCAAGAGGTGCCGAAGCTATAATGGCACTCTTCTCTACCGTGGTTTATATAGTATTTTTTCCAGTATTAGCTACTACACCTTAAATCGAGTTTCAATAATTGACATGTAGTTTCACGAAATTTGAATAAATACTCTAAAAATGCTGATATCATGTACAAGAATAAAGTGGGTACTCTTTTGTTTGAAATCAAACTTTGTGACACAAATAAATTTGCCATTAATTTGATATTTCGCACAAAGAAATTTGCAATTAATTTAAAGCTATAAATCATGGAAAGTGAAAGTGAAAGTGAAATGGGCTGGACACCCCCCGAAGTGAGGAAAATAGCAGAGAATGTTGATAACCAACTCCTGCCAGAAAAGTCCAAACATCTTTACGTAAAAGCATACACAGTTTTTAAAGACTGGTGTCTTACAAAAAACGTCGTCAATACCTCAGAAAATGTACTGGATAATAAAAAGGCATCCAATCTATGGTGTACTTTTTCAATGGCAACCCTAAAATTAAAAGAAAATGTTGACGTTGGAAGATACTATAAATTAATTGCACCTAAAGCGAAAGAACACCTCTTACAGACCCAAGAAATCGCCTGTGTTTTCAAAAGAGGATATTACTAGATTTCTCACTGAAGCACCTGATGCCGCCTTTCTGACAGTAAATGTAATTTTTTTAGTAAACTTCTAAAACTACTCACTAATTCCATACTCTAGAGGTAATCTTGTCATTGGGATTGCAGGCGCCTGTAGAACTGATGAACTCTGCAAAATGTTGACGAGTGATGTGGATGTTCGAAGCAATATAATTATAATAAAAATACCTGCCAGTAAGAATGGTTCAGCCAGAAAATTTATGATGAAACCCCTGTGGATTGAGGTGGTAAAAAAGTACTTGGGGAAAAGGCCTACACCAGATTTACAAAGATTGTTTATTGGCTTCTGAAATGGGGTGCCAACACGGCAAAATATGGGTCACAACACAATTAGCAATATGTCCAAAGTGATCGCAAAGTTCTTGAAACTCCAAAATTATGAGAATTACACCGGTCATGCCCTTCGCAGAACTTCAGCTATCATATTGGCTGAAAATGGGGGCGATACATTGTCCTTAAAGCGTCACGGTGGGTGGCGATCTTCCGGGGGTAGCAGAAGGATACGTTGAAGAATAAATAGCCGATAAGAGACGCATTGCCGGAATGGTGCAAGGTGTTCAAACGTCGTCGTCATTTCTTGTCGCTCCTTCTGCCTCTGCAACTATTACTAGTGCCACTGTTGAGTGTGATGTTTCACCCAATTCGCCCACTCCGAGTACAATTCCAAGCGCTTCGTTTTCTCCAAGACACTCCGTGCCTGGAAATCAAGCTGATAATGCTCACTACTAAGTCGCTCAACATTGGAAGAGCAGGCATCAATATGACATGCTATAATTGCACAGTTAAATATTATTTGCGATAAGTTCGTGGTACTAATAATTATTTGTTGACATGTTCTGGATATTTTCTATCTATTAAAAACGTGTTTCATAACCTCCACGTTCTGCGTTCTGTGGTTCTGTACTTCTATAACTGTCAAGTGTCAAAATTATTAAGTGTCATTTTCATTATTTACCCTGGTTAATAAATCAAGTTCATCCGCAGATGCGGCCTGCTTAATAATAATATGCCGCCTCCTCTCCCGCACAAGTCTCTGACTTCTGGGCTAATTCTCGTAGTTAGAATGAGGAGTAGAGATATTATTATTATTATTATTATTCACCCAGGTCAAAAAGATAGAAGTTCACGCGTCAAAAGATAATGGGTCGATAATGGTGGACTTATAGGCCAGTAGTGGAAAAATATATTTTCACAACACATGAAAGCTCATTTTTCTCAACAACCTTTGCTAAAAATGGTTATCGATATCTCTTCCGTTCAAAATATCTAAAATTATATGTATAAAGTTTTGCTTTTACACATACCCTCTAAGATAGAAATACACCTCATCGCTAAAGATACTTTTCTTATCAAATCACCATCCACTTCTTGATTCTCCAACATCAAATCGAATCTCCGGCGCATTAAATGGTCGTCAGCTTTCAGGGGTTAGCTCAATCTTGAATGGATGCAGATCTTTTGTTAAAATCCGCTTCATTGTGCTTTTTGAAATGTTTAATTGCAGTGACCGATAGCGCACTAAGGTGCGAGAATTTCCGCCACACTATCACTAGAGGATTTGATCCCGGGATCCCGACAATCGATATCCCGCTTTTCAGCCAGACATTTTCGGGATTGACATCATTTTAAAAAATTTGCAAAGTAGATTGCGTAAAGCGAAACGTTCAGTGCCAATGCTCTCAACAGAATAGCTTGCCAATCATTTTAATGTAAAATACAAGAAGTACATTTATTTTACTACCTACTAAGTCGTTACATGTAAGTCGTCTATTTAGTCGATGTTAAGAGAGATTCTTGTTAATTTTAGTTTATTTGCTTAATTTGTTACATAAAGGTTTTTTCAATTTATGCAAGTTTAAAGATATTCAGTGATTCTTGAAAAAGAATAACTTTAACATAAAGACTGAGTGATTTTATGTCTGGTTAGTCTGACTCTGAGTCTGATTAGTTAGAGTGATTAGATTAGCTAGGTGTATACCGTAAAATACATTTTTTGTCTAAATTTTGATTTATTGATTTGTTTTCTGTCAGATTTTCTTAATTTTTATTTGTAACCCTCAATACTAAAAGAATCCTAAAATCCCGGGATTAGAAATAAGGGCCGGGATCGAATTCCCTAACTATTAGTCATCGCAGCAATTTTTTTGACTGAACTAATCTCTTCACAGTTCTTTAATTCGGGGCGTTCCTTCTACCGAAAATTCCACGTAATATGCGCATAATCTCAGCTACACACTCTCCGTATTTGTAATGAATTTTCACAATCTTCTGTCGCTCATTAGCGTTCCATTTTGTCTAACAGCAACGTGTTTACAACAACATGTGACTGGGTACAATGCTGCTAACTCTTCGGAATGAAAATGGCGCACAATTCAAATCCTGTGTTACTTTTGAGACACCCTTTACATTATTGATATAAATCATTTGTCTATATAAAATCGTACTGCTAATTCTAAAATCGTTTCTCATTGATTATTATTTTTTTTTAATTAATTTAATTTTGCACACAAATAATTAAAACATGATGTCAGTAATGATATAAACATTGAAAGTTTGTTGTTTTCCATAGCAGTGCTGACAAAATCAGTAAATATTAGTGTTTGATTTCTTAATAAAAGTTGTGGAGAACAAAGTGGACTCACATGATGTAAAAGAATATTTATGGAGTTGGGAAAAATCATTTCGGCGACGTCACAGCCCTTTGGACAGAATACTTACCAAGATAAAATTTTAAGTCAAATACCAACTCAAGATTCCCGCTTGCGGTTTTCCATTTACTCTTTCAGATTTCCTATACAACTGTGGACCAAAAAAGTTAACTTAAACTAGATATTAAAAAATTTAAAAAGAACGGTTTTGTTTGAATTTGATTTAATAACCGAAATAATTATCTACTTAAGTCATGGCCTTGGAAAAAACATTGTTCTTGACTGGAAATTTTTATTTACTTATTCTATAATTTCAATTAAATATCCTGCTTTCTTAATTAAAACCATAACCTATATTTATCGATGGTAATAGCAGATTCGAAAAAATTAAAAAATTGTGTTTTAACAATCAGCTTTGTAATAACTAAATATATAAATTGCAAAATGTCGATTTAGCATATATAAGAGCACAATTTCAATTACCAACTTCTTTAATTCGAATAAAAGTCCCTTCTGTAGCATTAAGGTAGACAATAATACCACAGACAATATAGTTTATCGCCAATATTGTCTGTCTATATGGTGCAAAATGGAGCTTCAACTTAGGACTAGTACTTATATTATTGGAAGGTAAAAAGCATTGAATATGCTATTTTTTTAATATAATTTTAGCATTAGTTTCAACAATTAATTTATTTCATTTAGGACCAGAAATAAAGAAAAAAAAATTAATACAATCCTCACATTAAATTCACTCTTTTAGGTATATTTCAATGCAATCAAATAAAGTAGCTGTTCTAGATATAGGCACGTAAGGAAGATATATCATAATTTTATGTGATTATCCGCCATACTTGAAAATAATAATAGGCTAATACATCATAGAGTTGTTATTCACATAGTTATTAATAGTTCAATTACAGAATAGGGAATGGCTATGTCTCACACAATTTTTATTGGCTTGTTGAATAGTATCAACAAATTAAACAATTTTTTGGAATTTTTAGGCGCCCAATAAAAGAACTTATAAAAAATGGCAAAATCTAAAAGGGCTATGACGCCACTCGCGTTGATTACCACATGCAACCAATAAAATATATTCTGTTAAAAGATAGATCACCAATTAATCAAAAATTTCGCATTATAAATATGTTTGAATTTTTTACATTTTTTTGGAATAGTGTTATAGTATATTTTTTATGTACATTTAGTGACAAATGTTTTATTTTCATTTTATTTGACGACGCAAAAGTGTTTATGATATATAAATTTCAATGTACCCTAAAACTGTATTGGCATTTTGTTATAAAAATTCCAAATTAAAAGCAAATACTGGTTTGTAAAGAATTTCAACTTCTGCTTTTTGACAAGAGCAGTCTGTTTTGAAGAACTGTTTTGTTTATTTACAATTGCCAAAGGTAGGAAATGCTTGATTAGGCGCTGACGAATAGAAATGAAAATGTACTATTCCTGACCTGTAATTTGTTATAGTAAATATTGTAAACCGGACGTATGCTGACTGAAAACACTTCAATGAAAGCAGCCACCAGGCAGCTGTGATAATACGTCAGGTCATCAGGTGGGAAGGGAGGATGGAGAGACGGCTTATTGGGGACAGAACCGTATTCAGCCACAATAAACGAGATACAATAGTGTTAAGAATTAACTGAACAGATTGTAATGTTGCAGATGTGCTGCTTAAATTTTTACAAAGTATCTGTATTGATGATATTGCAGTAAGCAACTACACTGCGGTATAAAGCTCCGATCAGCACCAAATAATGTTAAAGACCTAGACACTGAGTAACAGTGCTGTGTGTGTATTGTCTGTATTAGAAGAGATGCAGGAAACAAAGTCTGCATTCTACCTGCCCCAAGGTTAAATTCTAACAACAAAATTCTCTCTCTCATTTTAGATCAATATTGGATCGATAATGTATTGAACTACCATTATGAAATGTATATCAAATCATTTGTTTTTTTTTTATTTTGTTACTGCCTAGTTAACATTTCTTTTTATTTTCAGGTAAGTGAAAGTGGGCCGAGGATATGTCATCCATCAGAAAGTGAAGATTTCGTGCTTATTAAACATGTTAAGAAGTAGTACCTACTCTACTTTATACACCAACGCAATAATCGCAGAATATCAGACAGGTAGTATTGTCAATTAACACATTTCGGCCAAGTTGTATGAAAGTTAGTTAATATTTACTCAAAAATTAACAAACTCCAAAAACGAGTTACAAATTGTAATTATTAATTTAACTACATGCGAAACTGAATCATCAAAAGTGATAGTGTAACTAGAGTTTAGGGTACGAAAATGTTAAGGCGACAGAAATAACTTCCAAAATGGAAATAAAATATCGCCTCTCATTTCTTATATATTTTGATGTGCTGAAACCATATTTGAAGAGTAAAATATGTTCATAGTTTAGATTTTTTGTATTCGCAGAGACAAATGTCTACATTGGATATGCGGTTGTCTCAATACTTTGGTGAAGAGTTCCCAATTTTAACCTAGATGGCTGATATCCTATATATTTTTGGGTGCTGAACACGAATCTGATGTCCAAACTTGGCGGACGGCCCTTTTTAGGGCAAAAAAGAAGTGTAAGGTGTGTTTTCCTATGTATTTTTGGGCGCTCAACATAAATTCGCTGTCAAAATAGGGCACTATATCCTTCCAAGGGCGAAAAGGGCAACAACTTAATTCTATTGAAAAATCTAAATCGCGTAGAAATCTAGAAAATACAAAAAAATCCAAACTATGAAAAATTTTTCGTGTTAGCCTATTAATAAAAATTTTAATAAAATTCATGATTTCACGAAATTAGTTAAGTTTTCTAGAGAACATATCAAACATGATTTACTACTAAATATCGTTCTGCTCAGGTGTAGCGAAATATCGTTCTGCTCAGGGGTAGCGTTAAATATGAATTTGACACTAAAAATATAGGCAACCGTATGTTTTTTTCTAATATGGTAGGATTGTAGAAATATCTGTTCTGCTCACAAAAAAGGACCCCGCACAAACAAACCTTATGGAAATGGATCCCCGGTGGATCTCTCAAATTTTGGGAATGAAACTCTTCAGAGCATCCTGATCAAAAGTTCTCATGGGCACAAAACCGGGAAACCGCTCCCAACCCCCCAAAATCACCGCCAAAAGTCAGGGGCTCATTATACCACACCACCAAAAAAAGTATCAGACCAACACATGCAATATATGGTTTCCCGTGTATTTTTGAGCACTGGACACGAATACGTCATCATTTTTGCTCTTGCACGTATCAGTCTTCAGCGAAACGCTGAAGAAGCTTCAGAAAATTGAAGAAAGAATATTGTGGCCTGTGATTCACATGCGATATCTGGTTTTTGGTCTATTTTTGCACGCTGAGCAAGATTCTGGGGTTAAATGTGCTTTAGTTACCTTAAGTCTTCAACTGATAACTGAAGAAGCTTCAAAAACTGAAGAAAGAACATTGTGTTATGTAACTCACATGCGATATGTACACATTACTGTGTACCAGTGTAGAACCATGGTGTTCTTTCCTCAGTTTAGTGAAGCTTCTTCAGCGATTAGTTGAAGGCTTAAGGTACTTGACCTCAGAATGGTGGTCAGCGTGCAAAAATAAACCGGAAACCACATATCGCATGTGAATCACAGGCCACAATTTCTATCTTCAGTTTTCTGAAGCTTATTTAGCGATTTGCTGAAGACTGATACGTGCTAGGGCAAAATGATGACGTATTCGTATCCAGCGCTCAAAAATACAAACCATATATTGCATGTGTGGGTCTGATACTTTTTTTTGTGTGGTGTAATGAGCCCCTGACCTTTGGGGGTGATTTTGGGGGGTTGGGAGCGGTTTCCAGGTTTTGTGCCCATGAAAACTTTTTAATCAGGATGCTCTGGAGAGTTCATTCCCAATTTGAGAGAGATCCACCGGGGATCCATTTCCATAAGGTTTGTGCATTAATGTAAAAACTTGCTTCAGTTAACTACACCTAAGTCATATGTCATACAACGCCTCATACTCGTACTATGATCTTGGATTATTTTGTTACCATAGTGAAATATTTTTCATAAAACTGAGCATTACATGTAATAGTTCATCAACGTTAACTGCAATTATTTTGTAATTCAACCATCATGCATGTTTGTTGTGCTGTTACCCAGAAGATAACCTTAAAGTTTTTCCTAAACTGAATTGATAGCTTGAAGTTTGGATCTCCAAAAGGCAATCTTATCTGAACATAAGTCGTAGTCACTATTAGAGGTGATTCAAACTAATATCAGATATTTGTATTGGAGCTCATAATAAATATTTCTTCTGTTAGAAGTGTTAGAACTTATAGGACTGGTTAATCATGGAACTCTTTCGACAAAGTACTGAAGGCAGTTCAAAATAATCCTCCTGTCTAACATCTACTAAGAATCAAATCTTAATGTCTCTTAAGGCGCATTTACACATGTCATTTGGATTATCGTTGCAAACGAATCATCTATAGTGAATTTATCGGAATTTA
>NW_019417500.1:67672-68877 GCF_000390285.2 Anoplophora glabripennis | reverse complement strand
CCAGAGGTATATCAAGAAAGAATGTCAGAAATATTCGAGGATATTAAGGGGGTAAAAATTTTCATTGATGATTTAATAATAAGTGCAAAAGATAACGTAGAACATGACAAAAAACTAAGGGAAGTCTTAAAAAGAGCCTCAGATTACAATCTAAGATTTAATAAAGATAAATGTAGGTTGGGTCTAAGTGAGGTAAAATACATGGGGTATAGAGTTACTTCCGAGAGGTTAAAACCGGACGAATCAAAGGTAGAGGCCATTAAAAGTATGCCAACTCCTACGAACGTGGGTGAAATACAAAGATTTCTAGGTCTAGTCACTTAGGAAGATTTATACCGAACTTGAGTGAAAGAACTGCACCACTTAGGGAACTCATAAAAAAAGATAGTATTTTTGACAGGAAATTAAAACAAGAAAAAGCGTTCAATTACTTAAAAGATAGTTTATGCAAAAGCCCGTGTTTAAAATTTTTTGATCCGAATCAGCCGGTAACTATTTCGGTGGATAGCTCAAAGAGTGGCATGGGGGCGGTTTTGATGCAGGAAGGGCGACCTTGCGCCCATGCTTTACGTGCTTTAACTGATCCTCAAACAAGGTATTCACAGATAGAAAAGGAATTGTTGGCGGTTTGGTTCGGAGTAATACATTTTTCTCAGTATGTACTTTTTTCAAGAAAATTTACTGTGGAGACAGACCACAAACCTCTAGTATCAATAATAAATAAACCAGTAAACTCATGTCCTGCAAGGTTACAAAGAATTATAGTTCAATTACGAAAGTATGACTTTCGGTTAATTTACAAACCAGGTAAACAACTAATTCTTGCAGATACACTTTCGAGAGCGTATATTAATAAAAAGTTTGATGAAAATATTGACATTGAGATGGATGCACAGATTTGTCTGATTGAAATGAACTTAAATGCGACGAAAGAAAAAAGAGAGGAATTTTTGGAGGAAACTAGAACGGATGCAGCTTTGATTTCTTTAAAAAAACAAGTTGAACAGGGCTGGCCGACTAAATTAAAACAAGCTCCCGACAATATTAAATTTTACTTTAGATTTAAGCATGAAATATCAGAGGCTAACGGTTTACTTTATAGAGATACTAAAATCATTGTTCCAACTAAACTCAGAAAGGAAATCTTGTCGAAACTGCATTGTAATAGCCATTTGGGTATAAGAAAGAGCATTGAAAAAGCCAAT
>NW_019417500.1:3855-67263 GCF_000390285.2 Anoplophora glabripennis | reverse complement strand
GGTATGGTGGCAGAAAACACAACAGACCACAGCGAGGGAAAAACTGAATAGAATTCAGAGATTGGCCTGTTTAGGTATAACGGGGGCGATGGCATCGACCCCGACAGCTGCACTAGAAGTCATGCTAAATCTACCACCGCTGCATATAGTGGTGGAAAGAGAAGCGCGGCTAGCAGCATATCGACTCAGGAATAACAATGACTGGAGGGGTGGTTCCCACTCCAGGATCATAGACACATCTATGTCGGAACCAACTCTTGGGATGGTATCCGACAAGATGGTTCCAAGGTTTCACTTCCACAAGCCATTTGAGACTCGAATAGAGGATCAAAGCAAGTGGGAGGAAAGGTTTAATACCCTGGAAAGGTGGAGCCTAGTATGGTTTACAGATGGCTCCAAAATGACCAGAGGGACAGATGCAGGAATATATGGACTCAGACCGAGATGGAGTGTAAGCTACAGTCTGGGGGAGTACCCCCCTGCGTATTCCAAGCAGAAATCTTCGCGATAATGGCGTGTCTGGCNTCAGCCTAATGCTGATTGGAGCAAAGCCACTATTGTGGAAATGGTAGGAATAAGATCTTATAAACTATTGTTAGAGAATGGGAGTAGCTTGGTTAGGAATAGGAGGTTTATAAGGGAGAGTACAAGTAGTTGTAGTAAAAACAAAAAACGGACTAACGAAGCATCGAAAGACGTCTCTACCAATTATAGTAATTTAAAAGTAGTTAAGGTGTATGGAAGTTTAAATGACGATGAACAATTTTTTGATGCTTCGGAAGAAGATGTAAGTCTTCGAGTAAATCAAACTTTAACCACAAATATAACTCAATAAATAATTCGGAATTGCCTTATAAAGCAAGGGTCTAAGTCTCACCGTTTTCACTGTACAGGGCCGTAATAGTCGGTTTTAAAATTATCTACGAAATCTTTGGTATGCTTATAACAAACTGATTCAAATTTGGTGTGGTGTTAACATTTGCACATGTGCATAATTACTGTAAAATTTACAAATTTTCGTAGGTCAGTGGCGTAGGAATGGGTAATAGAGTGGGATTTTTTTATCCCAACTTCTACGCCAATGACCTAATAATAAGTTGGGATTCATTTTTAGATTCCGCGGACAATCTTATATAAATAAGGTAAAGTAGTTGAAAATGTATAGTGTATCGTTTTACCGAAAATCTCAGTTGAATGATAAAAAAATCTTGAATATTCATCCATTTTTTTTTACAAAACTAACTAATTTTTCAAATCTTAAGAACAAAATCACGGTTCCTGATGACAAATAAGTCTATTATTGCTTAGTTGTTTATTCATGGCAATCATTGTGTACTGTAATGGACGCACAGCGCTTATTTAAAATTAATATGTAGGTGTGATTTTTTAAAGGAATTATATCTCTTTGAAACAAACGGACCGTTGAACGAGGAAGAATACCTATAATTGTTTTAGAATGACACAAATGATATTTTAGAGAAGATGCCATTGAACATGCTGTCCACTGCACTGCAGCGCAATAAAAAAATGAGCTCAGAGAAGGAATTCACCATCACCACATTACGAATGCAATAAATAATACACAAGGAATTATATTTAAAATTTACTAGTCGTTTTGCCGATGTAGATATTATTTAATATTATTTTGAATTCTAAAGTAATACGTGACATTATAATAATATTAATTTAAAATTTATTTGCTATCCTTACGAAATTAAATTTCTTATCAGAAGAACAGTCTCCCTTTCCCATTCGGTAAAACGATACACTATACATCTACAACGGTACACTACCTTTTTTATGTAGAATGGTCCACGGAATCTAAAAATGAATCCCAAATGATTATTATGTCATTGGAGTAGAAGTTAGGATAAAAAAATCCCACTTTACTATCCATTTCTAGGCCACTGACCTACAAAAATTTGTAAATTTTACAGTAAATTATGCACATATGTAAATGTTAATACCACACCGATTTGAATCAATTTGTTATAAGCATTGCAAAGATTCTGTAAATAATATGGTTTTAACAACCGACCAATACGGCCCTGTAGAGTGAAAACGGTGAGACTTAGACCCTTGCTTTATAAGACAATTCTGAATTGTTTACTGAGTTCTATTTGTGGTTAAAGTTTGATTCACTCGAACTGAAACACCCTGTAGAACAAACACATGACGATTTATGTAATTTCAAAGAAAATACAGTTTCTAGTCAGTTGATCGTTCCTAGTAGTAGTAGGAGTCTAGACGAGCCCGCTGTGAATGTCGACAGAAATAGTCTAAGTAACGTAAGATCAACGAGAAGCCGAGCAGGCCGAAAAATCAGAAAACCTAGCAGATATACAGAATATCTCTTGGATTCTGACGACATTGACAGCATTAATTGAGTGCAATTGTTCGATTAAGATTTGGCAGTTTTGATTGAATACAGTATTCAGTCAAGCAACACCGGATACCTTGTTTAGTGTTAGTGCTATACATATTGTCTGTATACATATTATATGTTTAATGTTGTAAACCATTACATAATGACTGTGATAAATAAATAAATAAATAAATATATATATATAAAGAGAGATGTTAAGGTTGGCAACACTGCATGCACCGAAGTTGATACGAGCGTTAGATTAGGAGCTAAAGAATAAAGCACTTGTTATCTTGACCTGAAACGTGACGCATCATTTCACTCCCTTAACGCTAAACTAAAACACTTTACATCCCCTCTCTTAATTAGACGGAATTATTAAGCAGTTTTGCATTATACTTATTTAATGAAAATAACGATTATCAGATTGTCATTAGAAATATCTTCTACTATTTTTAAGACAATTTTTTTAATGATGAATTTCTTGAAAATGTGAATATCACAAAAAATAATTTGGTGATGCCAATTCAAAGACATAATCATTACGTTTTAGCTATAGCCAAACAAAAAACAAAAAACAAACAAACAAACAAACAAAAAGTATTCCAAACAAAAGTACAAAAGTATTTTTACTTTTAGGTCCTTTTGGAAAGGAACCGGAGGTAAAAATTTTTTATCACCATAAATTTATAATTTTTCTTGAGTTAAAGAAATTATGTAAATGGCTGGGTAATTGAAAATAGAAAACATTCTGTACAAAGTGATCATCACAGTTGTGGAGTGTATCAAGATATTCCTCGAGCAGTCACTATTTTTATGGATGTGCATGCTTCACATTTTGAATTTGAGCAATTTTTGTCGCTCTAATGGAGTTATAATATTATTGTCTTCCTCCTAATACAAATCATTTCCTTCAGCCCTTTGCTGTAGCTTTTTTCTTCCCTTTCAAAGCAGCATAGAAAAAAATGGAAAAAAAAACGGCAGCTAGAAAGTGGTGGAAAAACCATTCAAAAGAAGGGTATTCCAGCCGCTTTAAATTCTTCTCTTGATTCATAAGGACTTTTCTAAATCTATACAATCAGGTTTTAGAGCAAGTGGGTTATACCCCTTTGATGAAAATGCCCCTAATTATGGTAAATGTTGATAAATATATTAGACGTCCAAATTCAAATGATCCGATTGATTCAGAAGGAAAGCAAGAGGTGGCGGAAGATGAAGAACAGTTGAATGTTCTGGAAAATCATTTACAACCGGAAGTTTTGTTGGAGTTTGAAAGGACATTTTCCTCTTTTTATCATTGGAACGGAGAAGAAAATTTCTTAAAACAGTATAATGTCTGGAAAACAACAAAAGAAAAAACTATAAGAAACACGCTTTCAGATGTTTCAGTGGACGAAATTATCACCCAAGAAAACGATTTGAACTCAGCAACAGATACAGAGAATAATGTGGTGATTTTTTTTTTCAGAATTTTATACCAATGAGGAAGTAAGCTTTACTGATCAAACAGCTTAAAAAATAAACATATTACAAGATTTGGTGATTAAACCCTCAATATTACAAAATAAAAATAACGACGTATTTTCAACGGACGATTTGGAACGCACCGAAATTGAAAATAATAAAGAGGAGAGAGTATAAAGAGTATGAGAGGAAAGGGAAGAACAGTCGGAAATAGAAAATAATGAGCAAACTGAAGAAGAGAAAAAAAAGGTCACCACGAAATAGTAAAGGATGAAGAAACAAGTTTGATACCAGCAATCTGGCGACGGGATCTTGTTAGGGGGGAATAGTTAAAGAAAAATCATTTTTGAGTGTCGACAAGAATAAAGAACAGTTGATATATTTTTTATGTCCAGAACTGAATAAAGCAGAATTTCACACGAAAATTGCAGAAGAAGATGCAGACTTGCTGATAATTAGAACAGCTTTACAGCAATGTAAAGACGATATTATTGTCGGAAATGACACCGATTTACTAGTTATTTTAACGCAACTGTCAACGGCCAATACTAAAAGAAAAGAGTGATAAGGGAAAGGAGGGATAAGGGAAAGTCGACATATTACAACTGCAGCAGTTTTAAGTACTCGCACTTGAGAGAGATCGTCGGCATATTGTACATTTCTACTGAATGTGATGTAAACTAAAGTTAATAAATTCAGCTGAAGACATTAACATGTTTGCAGAAGAATTTTATAAAAAACTGCGTCGCAGGAGGAGAAAAATTAATTATATCACTATGCAACAAAAGCGGACAGGGAGTATATATAATAACAAAAAAGAAATGTCATACTGTCATTAAATGAGTTGAGATATTTGCACTTCACACGATACTGCTCGAAAAACTCTTTTAAGTTAGAGAATTTGCCACCGACATCTGGAGCTACCAAACAGCACTCCTTAAGGTCTTATTACCAGTTGCAGTTGTGGCTGGGAAACACACTAGATGCGACGAAATATGGCTGGAGGGAAACTGACAACGGATTGATGCCGATGAATATTGTGTGCACTCCAACCACCAGATTGTACAAGTTCTAAAACCTGGGTTAGTTCAGCAATAAAATTATCAGTTTCCTGAAGAAGAGAACCCATAATTAATTATAGTTAAATATAAAATAAGAAAAAATAGTGTAACTGATGTATAACTATAACGCTTTTTATTAAACGATAACCATAACACCAAATATAAAATGGGGACACTTACACTTTTAACATACTTTTTTCCTTTATGCTCAGCTCAGCTCTACAATTTCAAAATTTACGATGGGGTTTGGATGACTGCCTGTTGCTGTAACCCCTTGAAGACTAGCCCGTACTTCCCAGGTGTAAAATTTTCAATGTTGGCCTCAATGGCTGGGAGGCTTCTTTTGGGTACGAAGACAGAATGCTCTTCTAAATCCACAAGAGGTGTTCGCCCAAATCTTGTTAATATTTTTATTCCAAATATCTGCTGGGGTGTATCGATGGGTAGATCTCGAAGTTTTATATAAGGTTTTCTGTGTACGGAAGAAACTGTGTTAATAGCTTTTAGATCCATACTAGAACAATAGAAAAAAGCTTGCGTAAATAAAATCTTGTAAAACGAAAAAATAATAATTAACTAAAATAATTAGATAATTAACTATGAAACTTACTTGTATTTTGCAGAGGATCACTATCTAGAGACAATAACTTGCTAATGTTGCTATTGAGAGCTGTCGATACAAACTAACAAATAATAACTTTATTTCAATATATACATATATATATATATAGTGGTATTGATCAGTTGTTTGGTCATGGCAATTCTTATCACATCCTGTTAGCGTTCATTATTTGTTATCACATGCTGCATTTTTTATCAACTTGCAAATATTCTCAACACTACAGTTGTGGTTATCAGTTTTCCTGTATATAAACGCATATAAATAGTCGTATAAGAATACAATTAGTTGTTTATTGAAACTTCCTCCATAATGAAGACGTGCTGTTATTCTCATCTGTGCACAGTCACGAACAGGTTAACACCACCCATAAATTTTCAACAATATCTTAAAGAGAAGTAAGTTTTTTTTTCTCCTAATTATAATATGCTTTTCTAACACATACAAATTTGTTTAATAGTATGCTGCTAGAAGAAGTTGAATGTCCTAAATGCAAAGCGAATTTGCTGAGACATTCACCTACTTGGAATGATATGGAGGGTTGTCGAGTGTGTGGAAATTATTTTTATTTTTGTGACTTCTCCGAACCTGTTGACGGTGGTTCGGAACAGCACATCATTGAAAATGATTCCCCACGCTCGCCATCACCCATCATCGTAGATGGTTCGGAGCAGCCCACCATTGAAGATGATTCCCCACGCTCACCATCACCCATCATCGTAGACGACTTTTGTTGGGTGTGCAACAACATATTTTGCCAGCATGATGGATTTTTAGAATCCTTCAAAGATTCTCCACAGTCGCCAGCAGAACCCATTATCATCGTGGATGATTATATTTTCCCGACAGCGAGGGACTTCTGATAAATCCGCCGGCGGTCTCCTCAGCCACCAAGGCTTATACCGCTAACGGTAAATACACAGATGTAAGTTTATCAATTTTTCTTTAAAAAATAGCAATATGCAGAGTGTTTGAGAATGAGACCCTCCATATTGTTGAAAACTGGATGGTAAAAAACTCCCTGAAGCTGGCTCCGGAAAAAACAGAAGCCATCCTGCTAAGCGGCAACATAAGAGCAAAACCCATGTCCTTTGAAATATGTGGTACAGAAATTCGCACCATAAAATACGTTAAATACCTAGGCGTAACGATAGACCAAAGGATGAACTTCACGGAACACATAAAGACAGTAACAAGGAAAGCCGACAACTTGATAGCCGCCTTAACAAGACTAATGCCTAACATCGGAGGACCCAGAACCGAACAAAGGAAAGTTTTAGGTCCGGTAGTACACTCCATCCTGTTGTATGGATCTCCAGTGTGGCATGAAGGTCTAAGAAACAAGAATAATCAGAAGTTGCTAACAAGAACCCAGAGAAAGGTAGCTCTTAGAATAATTAGCGCCTATCGAACAGTTTCAGCTGAAGCAGCCCTAGTAATTGCGGGGCTGACGCCAATAAACTTCTTAGTTCAGGAACGAGATTATATCTACAGGGCAGAGAACAAAAAGGCAGCCAAACAAGATGCAAGGAGAAGGACCATAGTAAGGTGGCAGGAAGAATGGATGAACTCAGACAAGGCAGCATGGACACGCAAACTAATCAAGGAAATTGGACCATGGGTTGATAGGAAATACGGAAGTACTGACTACTATCTGACACAATTTCTTATTGGGCACGGCAGATTCGCTGTATACGCCAAGAGGATGGGAAAGGTGGATAGGGACACTTGTTTCTATTGTGGAGCAGAAGATACGGTAGATCACACGGTGTTTAACTGCCAACAGTGGGTGGAAAAAAGAATAGGGGTAGCAAATTTACAGGTAAATACGGACAATATAATTGAAAAAATGCTTTTAAGCAAAACAAACTGGGACAAAATCAAAGAAATGATCTGCTCTATTATAAAAACCAAGGACCATGAGGAATACGAAAGAAAAGGAAACCGAACTCCTAATCCCTAGAAATAGGGGAGGGGAGATGTAGGGTAGAACAATGACGAGACAAGGGAGCAAGAAGAAAAGACAGCCCGCCACATATGACGATATGTTTCTAGAAACGGTTCCATGGTGGAAGAGGGTGGTTCAAGGGAAAAAAACTACCACTACCACTACCACTACCACTACCACTACCACTACCACTACCACTACCACTACTACTACTAAACAGAATATATATGTAGAAAAGAAAAGACAGAAATTCCGTTTTATAGTAATAAAACAAGGAAAAAGAGCGAAATCGGTGATAATGAAGAAAATCCATACACGCAAAACAAGACAAAGAGAAACAAAAATGAAGAGACGATAATAATTAAACCCACAGAAGGAAATTCGTATGCTGACATAATGAGAAGCATGAAAAAAGAAATAACAACGGAAGGAATATTAATAGACAGAGTTAACAGAACAAATGAAGGAAACATCCAAATAAAGATCAAAGGTAAAGAAGAAAAAAATAGAGAAGAATTTAAAGAGCTCTTAGCTACAAAACTAAATAATAAAGCACATGTACAAACAAAACGAAGAACTCAAACGATAATGATTTTGGACATTGATGAAAACATACAGGCCAAGGAAGTACAAGAAATTATCGGAAGAGAAATGAATGGTCAAGAAGGACCCCAAGGAGAAGTGCAAATAAGGATGGCGGAAAAAGCAAACGGAAAGGGGCTTAAATACGCATTCCTGACAATAGAAATGAGTATAGTGCAAAACTTACTATTAAAAAAAATAGAATATGGATGGAACAGATGGCGAATAAAAGAACTAGAAAGTATACCCAAATGCTACAACTGTCATAGAATAGGACATATTGCCAAAAATTGTACCAAAAAGGATCAAAAAGAATTGTCATAAATGCGGACAACAAGGACACCGGAAGAAAAACTGTAAAAACGAAGATAGATGCTACCTATGTAACACCGAAGGACACAGAGTTGAGACGATGAAATGCCCTGAATACCGTAAGCTAGTACAACAGCAAAGAAGGGAGAAAAAGGTGAGAATAGCAAGTGAATCATAGACAGGAAACTTACTATCCTTCAAGGCAATATAGACAGAGGTAGAGAAGCTATGGACATGGTGTATAAATTTGCAGACGAATATAATGCGGATGTGATTATCATGGCGGAACCTAACAAAAAGAAAGCAGTCCAGGCCAATTGGGTGGTGGATAACAACATAGATGTGGCTATTAACATACAAAACAAAAACCTTACAGTAATTCAAACAGGAAGACATCCAGGAATTGTATGGATAGAAACAAAAACACTGGTAATATACGGATGTTACATATCCCCAAACATAGACACAGGACAATTCATTGACTTCATTGCCACGTTGAGAACCGACATGAAGAAACACGAAAAGGAAATATTAATAAGGGGCGATTTTAACGCTGTCATATATATGGGGCTCCAAAACCGAGGATAAAAGGGGAGAAATACTGACGGAATGGATGATGGAAGAGGATTTAGTGGTTCATAACAAAGTAGACGCGCCTACCTTTGTGAGAGGAGACAGTAAATCGTATATCGACATAACTTTTAGCACCAACAAAGTAGCTAAACAGGTAGTAAACTGGAGAGTCTTAGAAGAAGAAAATCTAAGCCTACACCAACACATTTGCTATGATATTGAAGACACAAAACTAGGTCAAGAGACAAATAAAAGTAATCGACACGGATGGGTGATAAAAAACAACATATGGAGAAAATGAATGAAGTTGGAAGACAAATGGAAATAAAAAATGGGATAAAGAAAGCTAAGGAATTGACAGAAATAATGACTAAAGCGTGTGACAAAGCTTTTACTCGAAAAAATAACAGACAAAATAAAAAACCGGTGTACTGGTGGTCAGAAGAGATAGCGGAAAAGAGGAAAAAATGTTTTATCATTAAAAAGAACTGTGTCAAGAATAAACAAAAAAAAACGAAGGACATCAAAAAATAATATATATAGATAGGTACAAAGAAGCTAGAACCGAACTTAAAAAAGCAATTATTGAGGCAAAAAAGAAGGCATGGGAGGCAGTCATAGAAGAGGTAGAAAGCGATATCTGGGGAAGAGGGTACCAGATTGCCATGAAGAAACTGAAGACCAAACCAGTGATTACACTATCAGATGAGAAACAGGTGGAAATAGCAAACACACTTTTCCCAGCGCACCCCGTCACTAAGTGGCCAAAAATACCGACAAATGGTACTGATGTCCCAATGTTTACAAAAGAAGAAGTTTTAGAAGCCAATGACCGTATTAAAGAGAAGAAAGCCCCAGGACCTGATGCGATTCCAGCAGAAGTACTTAAAGAAGTAGTTAAAACATATACTGAGACCTATGTAAAAATACTGAATCAATTATTAACTGAGGGAGAATTTCCAAAAGAATGGAAAGTGGCAAAATTAATGCTCTTGGAAAAAAATAAACCTGGAATAGAAAAGGCATATAGACCAATATGCCTTCTTAATACAATTGGGAAGTTATTTGAGCATCTGATACTAGTTAGACTGAAAAGAGAAATAGAGAGGAAAGGTGGATTATCGGTATACCAATACGGATTTAGGGAAGGAAAGTCAACAATAGATGCGCTGGAAAAAATCCAAATATCAGAAGAAGCAAAAGAAAGAAAACAAGGGACAGATGTATACTGATATCCCTAGACGTACAAAATGCATTTAACTCAGTACCATGGGAAGGAATACTTACCGAGATGAGAAGAAGAGGAATGACGCCATATCTACATAACATCGTGGCCAGCTACCTACAAGATCGGACCTTAATAATCGGTGAAAATAACAGAATGGAGATGACATGTGGCGTCCCACAGGGATCGGTTTTGGGCCCTACACTATGGAACCTGTACTATGACGGCGTCCTAAGTATTCCTGTCCCTAGAGGTGTTAAACTCATCGCATATGCGGACGATCTTGGCATAATAGTCACTGCAAAACAGCAAACAAGATGGAGGAAACAGCGAACAAAGTTATTGAAGAAGTAACTGAATGGATGACCAATAAAAAACTAAAACTTGCCCCACAGAAAACGGAAGTAGTACTTCTCGTCGGTGGACGAAAAACAAAAAGCGCTACAGTTAACATACAGGGAATACGAATAACCACACAAGAATCGATCAAATATCTGGGAGTATTCCTGAATAGAAATATGACGATGGGCAGCCATATCAGAAAGGTGGTTGAAAAAGCTAGCAAGGCGCTAGGGAACATAAATAGAATTATGCCCAAAATAGGAGGAGCCAAGGAAAATAATAGAAGGGTTATGTACTCGGTGGTACAGTCGATTGTGATGTATGGAGCCACTATATGGAAAACAGCTACAAAAAAGACCATATACAGAAACATGCTACTGAAATTACAAAGAAAAGCAGCTATTAACATAACAAGTGCATATCGTACATCAACAAAAGCTTTGTTGGTGATTGCCAGAACGCCACCCATGCACATACTAGCAGAAGAAAAAGTGATGCTACGCCAGGGGATAGCAAGAAATGACGCACGACAATGGACAACGGAAAAATGGCAAGAGAGCTGGGAAAAAGAGGAAGGAGTAGCGGAATGGACAAAAAGACTAATACCGGACCTGAGACCATGGGTAAATAGAAAATATGGAGAAGTTGATTTCTACATGACAAATTTTGGCACGGAAAGTTTATATACCTACATAGATTTAAGCTGTACGGTACCGAAGACTGTTTATACTGCGATAATGCTGATACGGTGGAGCACACATTCTTTAAATGCGTCAGATGGGATGAAACCAGGAAAATAATGGAAGACAGAATAAGGAGAGTAACACCGGAAAATGTTGTAAATAAAATGATGGAGAAGAAGGAAAACTGGGAAGTAGTAAAAAGGACTGCTACGACAATATTAAGAACAAAAGACAAGAGATGAAGAGGGGCAATGAACAAGGCGGATAATAGCGCAGAACAAGAACTGTATATACATTAGCAAGTAGGCTGACCTGACCTGCTTAGCTCAAGAAAAAGGGGAACTGAAGGACAAAAAAATGGAAGACACTTCGAAGTAATACCGGAAGGTAGTTCCGAAGAGAGTCTACTACTAACAATTACCACTACTAACAAAAAAAAACTGCTGCTACTGCTGCTACTCCTGCTACTACTGCTACGTCTGCTACTACTGCTACTACGGCTACTACGGCTACTACGGCTATTGCCGCTACTGCCGCTACTATCACTACCACTACCACTACTATTTCTTCTACGCCGCAAACGTCCACGCTAAAAACCCCATCATTAATATCTAGAAGCGAAATGAATAATTTGAAAATTTTGTTATCAAACACAACGGAAGAACTTTTCAACACACGATCGGATCTAGTGGCATGTATGGCTAACGTAGATGGTCTGACATATGAAAGAAATAAATACGCTGCTGATTTTATGCATAACATATTTTATGGCATAACAACAACAACAACGACAATCCTACCGCGTCTTTTGGATAGTGCCGCTGATTGTAGAAACTTACAATGGCAATATTCAAGTTGTTATCAAGAAACAGAGCGACTAAAAACACAACTTTTGTTCTGTAAATTTAATCATTAGATGTTTAATTTTTCTTCAGTATATCATAGTCAAGTGTAGCGATAAGGAGCGTAATGTTTAGTAGGAAGCCGATGGAAGTAATGCCAAATTCCGTTCCTGAGGATGAATGTTGGGGGCCTCCTGAAATGGTTTGCCGAATATGTAGAAAGCGAGAACGAAACGTAATTTTTCTACCTTGCCAACACTTGAAGGTCTGCTGGATTTGTGGAATACATATAAAATTGTGTACTTTATGTTTTAAAGAACTTGATGCTACTGTAGCAATTTTACTCAGTTCTTGTTTCTTTAAGGCACCTTGTTTAAGCCTTGGTTCCCTAAAGGAGCGTGGGTTCGAATCCCACACCTATCAATTTTTGAAAATTGTTCCACTAAAGCTGATAACGATTGTGTGCTACTCGCTTACATTCAACATTTAAAATTTATCTCAATAAATTATTATTAAATATAAAATAAAATGCAGCGCACGCCTATGATTTGTACCCTTTTAGCCGATGCTAATGCATTCATTTTCAATTTAATCTCACACGCTGTGCTTCGCTTATCAGTTTCCTGTTTCAGCACGCATTAAAACCTTGACAACTTCCCGCATTCCACGAAAGCTGATAACGATTGTGTGCTACTCGTTTACATTCAGCATTTAAAATGTATCTTAATAAGTTATTATTAAACATAAATGCTGCACACACCTATAATTTATAATTATTCAAACAGTAAAGCCCCTTACTTTCGCCTACCGCACCCCGCACACCGCCTTCTTGATACCTGCCACCAACCACCCCCACGCAGACACCCCCCGTGCAGCCATTACACTTCTTGCACACAGCCACCCACGCATCTCTTGCACGACGACGACAATGCCCACAAGATGCTGCTGAACGAACTCGATGTACACTGACCATCCGAGTCACTTCCGGTGCTGAACCGGCCCTACTTATCTACCAGTACCTGAACCCACAGCGTCATTTACAGGCGCTGTACACCAGAATGAGAATAATAATATTGGGGTTATTGAGGATGAAACTGGTCATGATGAATTAGCAACTATTTCTGAACCCTCAATTAAAAGAAGAAAGTATATTAAAAAATTTAAAGATGCTTGGACAAGGAAATGTGACTGGTTTCAGTGTACAGATGATAAAGAAAAAGAATGCGGAATATGCAAGATATGCAATGTAAAAATTAAAGGTAGCCCATCTCGAACGTCATGATAAATCAAAGACGCATGTGCTAAAGTATAAGGCGGCATTAACAACACCCATCGCCGCAAATATATTACATAAAAAACAAGATGTTTTATCAACTAGTAACTTAGTAAATGAGGCTGAACTGAAAATAGTAATGTTCTTGGCAGAGCATAATCTGCCATTTAGTTTATGTGAGCATTTGACTGAACTAATCCCATCAATTTGTCCTGATTCTAAGGTAACAAAAAAGATTAATTTGAAACGAAAGCGAGCTACACAAATAACAGTTTCCATCTTGGGTCCTGTTAATAAGAAGTCGGTTTTAAGTGATATTAGAAACATTCCATTTTCTTTCATAATTAATGAAACTACCGATATAACTACAACTACAAGTAAATGTTTAGCAGTTTTAGTCAGATATTTAAAAATAACAGAGTACATGATCGATTTTTAGATTTAATTGAAGTAGAGGCGGGATCTACCGAATGTTAGTTCAACTCGATCAAAAGACTGATGGATGAAAATGCCGTACCTTATCGGAATATAATTGGCTTTGGTGCAGATAACTGTGCTGTAATGATGGGGAATTTAAAAGCTCTATTTCAAACAATTAACCCTAATATTGTTGCTATAGGATGTACCTGCCATTCATTCCATTTGTGCTCATCGTATGCCTGTAAAAAACTTCCCGAAAACTTGGAACAGTTTACAAGAGACATTTACAATTACTTCAGTAATAGTTCGAAACGTTTCATAGAACTTAAAGAATGTGAAGTGTTTTTGAACGAAAAGCCTCATGTTTTATTAAAACCTAGTCTAACCCGATGGCTCTCCTTACAAAGTGTTGTGAACAGAATACTGGAGCACTGGGCAGCATTAGAATTAATGTTTACTAGGGCGAAGATAATTTTCGAGTTGCTAGACAAATTTTAAATGCTCTGAAAAACCTCATTTATAATATTGAAAATAAACAAATGAAAAGAAAGAAGGGCGTTATTAATCGTTCCAAGTATAAAAGTGAAGTAATCAAGAAGGCTAAAATAAAGGGCGAGGCTCATATTAATCATGTGGGAAAAAGGTTATGGCGCGAAAAACTGGAATTAATTGCAGCTGTCGCAATAAATGTTGTGAAAATTACTCAGAGGTAGACAGAAGTGCTTTATTAGCATCTTTACACCAGTGGTGTATGACAAAAATTCCCAAGACTCCTACTAACAAAGTATGATAGAAGTAACACCTATTAAGAGAAGCAGAAAATCTCAGACTACCAATAAACACATTGAGAGACGGTGGTGCACCACCATACAAAAAAAGAAAAAGTTGTCTGAAATGTACATGCGATACATGATTTCCGATGTATTTTCACCCGCTGAACACGTATCCGGAGTCAGAATTGCTCCATCACCCTTCAATTTTCAGCAAAACGCTGAACAATCTTCTGAAAAAGGAAAATTTTCATTTTTCAGAAGATTCTTCAGCGTTTTGCTGATGTACAAACTATGGCTAACTTGATTGGTTTTCAATATACACTGGATTTGTCAAATTAATCGTTTGTTTCTTGTAGGATTTTCTCCATAGAACACAGTAGCATACTCAATTTTCTCCTTAATGTTAAGGTGACCATATCCTTGGCCGAGAAATGGTGAAATTTCTGGCATTTTTAGGTACTGAAATCTTGAAAAGTAAAACGTGTAGAACAAAAGCAAGCACAAAAATAAAATCCTTGAAGTTTTGTTTATTCATTGTTACCATTTAAATTTACCCAAATAAAATAATAACTAAAAAAAAACGTTTGTAAAACATGTGTTTTCTGTTATCCTAACCCCACATTTTAAGAATTATTTTCACGTACTTATAAATAAAAGTAAACAATTTTATATGTAGGACTAAGCAAGTAAATGTTATAAGAACATTTACATGTGGAGTTATATATAAAAAAGTTAGTATTTTCGTAGATTTCAGTACCTAAAACCTTGATGGTTTGATCTTTTTTTTGCTCCTGTTTATTCGTTTTACTGCGGCGTCTTTGAAAATACTCAGGTGGCATGACATAACATTCCTATTATTTGATAAGCTTTAGATTATTCAGTTATTAAATGTTTGAAATTATTTGTCTTTGCGAAAAACACTATTTAAAGAATACGGGGCCCTTAAGGAAAAATATATGTCAATGATTTTTTGATTTTTATTTTTTAGCAAATTATTTAGTATTAAATTATTTTACTCAAGGAAGCTTCCTATCAATTTAAATACATTTTTCATTACAGAATAGAATATAGACGATGAAGCATTTGCAAATTTAAATGCTGTTCTTATAAAAGAGTTAATTCCTAAAATAGGGGATAGAGCTAAATTTATGTCCAAATGGACTTTATTTAACAATTCTATTGTGACTTCGGAGGAAGAATTCACAGATTCATCTCTATCGGCATCTAAATCATCTTCCAATATATGGCAACACTTTAGACATTATAGAAATTGACAAAGATATGTATTTTATTTTTACAGAATTATTTCTCATTTGTTCAGCGTGTACAAGCATTTGAAGTTATATCATTAAATAAAAAAAATATTATTAAATCACCAGATATTTACAACAACACCTGTTATAATGTTATTTGTAGTCCTGATGGGCATTTGTATGCAATAAGAAAATTTTTATTTGAATTTGTTTATTTGAAGTTGTTACAATCTGTAATAAACATATATAAATAAAAATTTTGTTTGCAATTTTATTAATCCTATTATGGGAAACCTAACAATTCCAGATGGTTCCGAATACTAAATTATATTGTTGTAAAGACAATATTGGATCGTTAAAGTTAATATATAAGATAGAATAAGGAGAATACCTACATTGCTAGAAATACTGAACTATACAGGGTGGACAAATGAAAACGAAACAGAGCCATTTTCAAGAACTGCGTCAAGATTGTAGAAAAACGCTCAGACCCGTCGATTTTAAATTAAAGGGAGACATTCTTTGCTGGTATTTTTGACTCCGCCACTTTCACCCCCCAAGCAAGGGTAAGCATCACCCCAAAATATTTAAATGGCATTGAGGGTTGAGTAATATTTCTTTTGAAAGCTCTTACAATTCTCTTTACGACTGGATAAGGGTATACTCGTATATGCCACCATGCAATTCATCAGAGACAAGTTATTTGACAGATTGATATCTCGACATAAGGGCAAAATCTGTAGCAAAGTAAAGGAAATAAAAGTTCGTCATAAAAATGTTGGTAGTTCAGATAAAAATGTATTGATTGAATATGAACATGGATGGGAAATACCTTCGAAGACAACTCAAAAAATTTATCTGCAGCATATTTTCGTGCGTTGCTTGAAGATCATGTCAGTACCAGGTTCATTTGTAAAGCAGATGATATAGACGCTAGTCTCTACTACTAGAATATACTGTACAAACTGATATTTCGTAGTCACCAGGTATCCGTAATCTGCTTAGTAAACCAAGAAAGGTAGGAAAGCAATATGCAAAGCGAATAGAAAATATAACTATAAAAGCAATTGGTGAAGATCTTTTAGACATTTACAAGCAGAATACTGAGACTGACAGACAACTGATTGATTTAAAGGAAAAATACCTGCAATTATAAACCATGAAATTAAATTTTGAAATTGCAAAATACCGGATAATCCAAATTATTATTTTGATTATGACATAAATTATATTAAAAGATTTAAAAAAACATTAAAAGTGTGTATTTTTCATTTATTTTACGTACATAGCTTTTTTTGTAAAATATTTTGCCTAATATACATTGCCCTTGCAGCTATTCCAAGGTGTAGCATATTATCTTCTTCTGAAAACCAATATAATTTATTCAAATAATAAATAATAGTACTAATAGTTACCTAATATATTTATTTGTCCAAGGTCATTATCGTTTAATACTGTATCATCTTCACCGGTATCTAAATTGGCCCAGGTAGTTATATTATGAAGAACAGCTGCAGCATATACTATGTAAGCTGCCTTTGCAGGACGATAATGGAGTACTATGTGCCTAAGCAAACATAAAAAACGACCTTTCAAAATTCCATTTGTTCTTTCTGTAACATTTCTAGTTGACTATTAAACGGTGTGAAAGGCCAAATCCATAGCCACTATCACCTAATAAGTAACTTATTATGTCACCGTTATCATATACATTTTTGAGAAAAATTTTTATATCTGAGACACGCCAAATAGTAAATACTGCTTTTACATAAAATAAAAATCAGTTTTAGATTCTTCATTCAATTTGGAAGAAAAAAGCTCTTTTTCGATTTTTCTGTATAACTCGCCGTTTTTTAAGTGATCTCTAAAAACAATTGAACAAGATCTTGTGATGGAAATGCGGAAGTGACAGTTCGTGAGTATCGAACACGTTATCCAAATAAAAAAATTCAAGATGCTCGTGTCTTCATTGGAACACATCAAAAGTTTCGTAACTTTAGCCTGCCTGTTAAAGATGAACATAACAGAAACTGTTTCGGAATCGTATTCTTCGTATTTTTGATGACAATCCTAGGCTCAGCTCTCGCACGGCAGCTCAAATATCTAAGTCTCAAATATTACGAACATTACTGAATGACCACAGGCATGCATATCACCTACAGTCCGTTCAGGATTTACATCCTGAAAAGCGAATGAGGTTTTGCCAGTGGCTTTTAAACTCGACGGAAGAAAATCCTGACTTTTTGCACAAAATTCTGTGGACGGATGAACCTTCATTCAATAAACGTGGAATAACGAATTACCACAATATCTATGTTTGGGCATACTCGAGAAATTCGGCCAGGATCATTTCATAATAAATTTTCCGTAAATGTTTGATGGGAGTTGTTGACGATAATGTTTATGGTCTACATTTTCTACTCCAAAGGTTAAACTCAGAACTATTTCTTGAATTTCTTACTAATAACCTGCAGGAGTTCATCGAGGATATACCCGTTAACTTAAGACATGAAATGATTGGCCGGCTAGAGAGGAATCATGACATGGTTAACGGTATTGGACCAGAGGCCTGGCCACCCAGGTCACCGGATCTTAATTCACTGGACTTTTACGTTTGGGGAAATGTAAAAGACAAAGTTTACGCTCCTCCAGTGTATAAGAAATGATTTAGTTTTAAGGATTCAGAAGCCTGCATTGATATGCGGCGAAATCCAAATGAAGTAGCTGCTGCAATAAATTCATTAGTTACACGATGTCTAAAATGTATTGAGGTGGGTGGACTACATTTCAAGCAATTTCTTTAACTTACATTTTTATTTTGTTGTTGTTGTTGTTGTACACCACTAATTAAATCTGTTGTTTTTCCTGTTACAGTTTCATTAACATAAAAAATGAAATTACATTTACATTGTATGTGCAAACTTGAAGAAATTAAATTCAATTGAAATTATTTGCGATAAACACAGGGTGATTCAGTCATAATGTCAAACAAATTTTTACTCGACTTTTAAAAATGAAGAAAATCAACCCATAACTCCCGGTACGAAGGCGGCTCTACCAGAGGCCCGGATGCTCGGAAAATTTTGTAACGTAATGTCACGAATCAGTCGTCGGCTGAAACGAACAGCGTTACCAAGTTCACATCATAATTTGCAGATCACATTTACTGTGGGTTCCGCGTACCTCGGTAAACGTATGCAAGTAAATAAAGGAGCATACTACATTTTAATATAAATAATTTTAACAATTATTGTATTAACTTAGTGCAAAATGTTTTAACAAGCCTGACTTCTCGAAGTCAACTTTCGTTAAAAGAAAATAAATAAAGCAGAAGTAGTTATACCTGTTTGGAGGCACACTGTATTTTATCAAATAAAAAAAGTCGGCACACTAAATACTCGAATATACAAAATACACTACACACAGTTACAAAACCATTAACAATTTAAAGCGTTTATTCAAATCTACCACCTTCCATATCTCTCCTCTATTTAAATGTGATAACGGCTGTTTTAAATTTAGTCGAGGAGTAGCTTATTATTTCCACAAGAACAATTTCAAGGCGACTGGAGATATCACAAACCAAAGTTTGGCGCATATTGCGCGAGAATTCACTCAACCCGTAACATTTTCAGAAAGTTCAAGCTTTAGCTTATCAGCTGATTTCCTCAATCATCTTGAATTTTGCAGTTGGTTCCTAAATCGAAGTGCAGCAGACCCTAACTTTATTAACAAAGGACGGATGAATGTTTTACTCGTGCTGGCAGGCACTTTAAACTGGTAAAAAACATATTACTTTCTCAAAAACAATAAGTACCTACCTAGATTACACCAAAGTTTACATTTATTGTGTAAACTTATATACGCAACTGCATATTGAATAATAAATTGAATATAGTACTAAAACTGTGTTATTTAACATAATAAAAAAATTATAAAACGTGAAAACGTTAATAATATTAAAAATGATAAATTGTATTAACCGTACATTCGAAAACAATCATCCCTATTAATTTGTTGTTTTAGCATCAACATTAATGAATAAATAACAATTGTTATCACAATATTTAAAGTAAAATATCTATTTATCATGTATCGAGACGAAGGGATCAGTTCACGTCTGGCACCCTTNTGTTTTAACAAGCCTGACTTCTCGAAGTCAACTTTCGTTAAAAGAAAATAAATAAAGCAGAAGTAGTTATACCTGTTTGGAGGCACACTGTATTTTATCAAATAAAAAAAGTCGGCACACTAAATACTCGAATATACAAAATACACTACACACAGTTACAAAACCATTAACAATTTAAAGCGTTTATTCAAATCTACCACCTTCCATATCTCTCCTCTATTTAAATGTGATAACGGCTGTTTTAAATTTAGTCGAGGAGTAGCTTATTATTTCCACAAGAACAATTTCAAGGCGACTGGAGATATCACAAACCAAAGTTTGGCGCATATTGCGCGAGAATTCACTCAACCCGTAACATTTTCAGAAAGTTCAAGCTTTAGCTTATCAGCTGATTTCCTCAATCATCTTGAATTTTGCAGTTGGTTCCTAAATCGAAGTGCAGCAGACCCTAACTTTATTAACAAAGGACGGATGAATGTTTTACTCGTGCTGGCAGGCACTTTAAACTGGTAAAAAACATATTACTTTCTCAAAAACAATAAGTACCTACCTAGATTACACCAAAGTTTACATTTATTGTGTAAACTTATATACGCAACTGCATATTGAATAATAAATTGAATATAGTACTAAAACTGTGTTATTTAACATAATAAAAAAATTATAAAACGTGAAAACGTTAATAATATTAAAAATGATAAATTGTATTAACCGTACATTCGAAAACAATCATCCCTATTAATTTGTTGTTTTAGCATCAACATTAATGAATAAATAACAATTGTTATCACAATATTTAAAGTAAAATATCTATTTATCATGTATCGAGACGAAGGGATCAGTTCACGTCTGGCACCCTTATTCCTACAAAAATTCCTTTAGTCTCATAAACTATTATTTTAAATGTAATTTGTTATAAATCCAATTTGTTTTTTAAATTCCACATATTATGTTACTACATTTTACCTCTGTACGCACCACTGTTGTTTACTTGTTTTTTGGAGGCGCTCTCTGATTTACGACCAAGCTCGCCAGGTTAGTATTTGACGTATAACCGACCACTTCGTACACTCGATGCACTTGGGAGACTACAGCTACTACCAGAACACAGTGCGTATGAAGCGGTATTTCAGATTTTACATTCAATTTCAATTTAAATTTGAAAAAATAATTTATAGCAATTTAAATTACTATTGGCTGACGTGAGCAAATTGTTTACTTACTGTCTTTATATGAGCGAAAATACATATATAAATATGGCAACGTTGCATCTAGGGCGCCTTGTTCATATCGTAGCCGTGCGTAAACTGTGAATAACCGGCTGACGTCAGCCGGTCAGTAACAGCCTGAAAAGGGGGTTAAATAATGATTTGAAAATATTTTTTTCAGCTTAAATATGCATTTAATTTTTTTTTAATCACGCTATCGTATTATACTCATTTTTCTCTATCTGCTCTTAAAATTAATGACATGACTGAATCACCCTGTATAGCAAAGAACTCTACTCACTATGCACATAGCATGCATATTGACTATTTAACAACTTAAAAATATCATATTTAAGTAGTTTTAAATTATAATTAATGAACGCGTAATCACTATGTAGATGTGGCAACAGCGCTAATAATCAAGTAGCAGTTGTACACACTGCGAACCTACAGATCTCGGACATCGGAGATATATTGCGCGTCAAATTCGGGTAAAGATGCGTACGCGTTCATATATGTATTGTGTGTAAACTATGTAAAATATAATTATTATGTAGGTATAGCAAATATATCCTATTATCCTCGCTTAGATTTGTATCCTTTATTTAAAATCCGTAAATTATATGAACTGGCAAAACAACGAGAAAATAATTAAGTTCATTTAGTTCTAAAGAAATTACATGACACTCGTGCCCATCTTTCGTCCATCCGTCAACATCGGTTGCGTTTGTCGAATTCCTATTGGTCAGAATTCAAACTGCAGCCCTGTTATGAATGGGGGCGTGGGTTGGATTCACAGACCACCTAGACTGGCCGTATCTAATTCCAATGCACGGGTACCAGTGAATGCAAAATCCGGGGGAGTGTGGAAGGCAATCGGATCGCGCGCATCTTTAAGCAGATCCGGATTAAGTAATATTTTTATTACATATTAAACATTATATTACATCTTATGACAAATATTCAATTTTAAGTTTGTAATTCAGAAAATAGTATATTTTAGTGTCATATTAAATAAAACTACAAAATAATTTAAATATATTTATTATCCTCTAAATAATATTAATTTATTTAATATTTGTCTTTTCGTAGACTTTACCGAATTAAATAATTTGACTTCATGATTTATTCGTACATCGATATACTTTTCACATTCAGCCTTACAAGTTCTATTAAATGATTACAATTGTTAGGCAAATTATCAAATTGATGTTCATGCAAATTTTCAAATAAGTTCACATTCAGAAATTTTTTTAATACATGATAAACAATTTTATTTTTCTGTAGCCTAGGAGTTCTGCTTTCATCATTACTTATTCATCATAAATTTTATTAATTTTTCTGTTTCTTAGCATATTACTACGACATCTCGAGATGGATACGTCAAACAACCACGATCTTTAATAAAAATTAATTGACTACGAATACTGAATCTGAAATTAGTTTTGTTTGCGATTTTTTTAATTGAAAAAAATATTTAATTAATTTTCAGCTATCTCGAAATGACGGGAATTGGTAAAATTTCATAAAAATTTAAGACTCGCATAAAGTAAATAATTACTAAAAATATTTTACAGTAATTCATTCATTATTTTATAATAACAATATCACGTTAATCACTACACTATGTGGGCGAACAAAATTATAAAACTAACCCTGGAAACTTGTGACATTAACCGAAAAATGGCGTACATATTTACCTTTTATATATTCCTTTTTTTTTTACTTACCTAAAGAAGGAAACTTTTCGCCTCTCTTCACCAACTCGATCACTTCTATTTATACATATAATGTTTTACAATACACTTGCCCATGATAAAACGTCTAATTATCGAAATCACAGCCATGCGTATACGTCAAATGCTAGGACACGACTGAGCGCTGGGCTCCAAAGTGTTTTCACCAAAGTCGCTCTATAAGCCAGTCTAGGTGGTCTATGGTTGGATTATTCTATCATATGCGTCGCCTGAGGGTATTCGTTATATTAACTCCTAATTCCAAAATTAAAAAATGACGCTATTTTTAACTGATCTTTATTTAATATATATGAAGTTATACAATACCTGATTTTCTAAATATTCTATAAGGCCTAAAAATACATGTACCGTGGAATTTTCGTAAATTATCACGTAAATTCCCAATGTGTACCCGACACGTCACTTTGTCATGGATAATGTATCTATATTTATAAATGACATATCTATTTTCAAGATTAAAGAAGAATTAAATTGTCCACTGTCTGCCCATAACCTAACTTCGTTCATTTTCACAAGTGTTAAGTGTGCATCGATTGTGATTTTCTTCGGCATCGTTATAGATGAAAAAATATATGGGTTAGTGAGAAGCACTACAAACACGTGCTGCGACGAAAATCAAAAAATGAGGAAAAAACGAGAATAATCAGGTGCCAGGTCATTGCATAAACGGATCTCGTATTTGGGACGTAGCTCTTATGGCCGAAAAAATGAGATGCATCAAATGCGGTAATGAATTGACACTGAGAGACTAGAGAAGGGTTGGCATCAATATTACACTTGCGATGTAAACAATTAGTTATAAATGCTGCGAAGACCAAAGAAAATTTGCCAAAGCTTTCACAATTAAGAAACATTGTATCGACAGCTATTCTGAAGCGAATGGCTGGTGCAGGAATTACCTACGACATAATAATTAAAACTTATCGTTCAAAAGGCAAAAATGAAACAATTGAGTTATTACAAAAACGAGAGAACAGTAAACCACAAGTTATAAAGTCAAAGAAAATGTTGGATGCAATTTTGAAGTGTCTGTGATAGAAATTACATTATCTAATTCACTGTTCGTGTTTTTCATCTCTATTTTAGTAATGTTACAAAAGTTTTGCAACTATAACTAATTTTTTAGTTATAAAGTTTGCTGAGAAATATTTATGTATCTTTGTTATTCCGTACAAATGCTTTTATCTCAAATATTACTAATTATATTAATCAAGTAAAGCAAACTTTACGTAACCCTAAATATTATTCCAATAAATACATCACAGCTTCCTAACCTTTTTTATATTAATTTCGTTTTTTAAAAACATTACAAAAAAATCATCTGTTGTGGATAATTTATTGTTGATAACAATGTACATGCGATTTAGGAAAAATGTATATGTTTGAAATCAATTTCGTTTTTATCAAGTCTTTCAAATGTACCCCCTCCTTGCTGTCAGCTGATTGCGACGTTGCCACGTTAGTCCTCAAATCAGACAGAAATGCAATTGTTGGTTTCTTTTTTTAATTAATACAGCTGTACTATGTTCAAAACTTACATTAGTTTAACATAAAAAATCAGAAAATACTGTGTACTATCTATGGAAAACTTTTATTTCACGATTTCTACATTTTTTTCTCAGTTATGGGCAAAAAAAGCCGCACCGTCCACAACAAACTTTTTCACATCTAAAAGCAAGAAAGCGACTTGTAAAACTGAATAAAACTCCTCGTTTGCATTTTACTACTGTGATTGTATTATATAGGTATTTACTTATATGTGATTATGTCTTAATTTCAGTAGACAAACATGACAATATATCGCAATATTGGTGTTGGGCATTGGTCATGATGTTTTTTTTTGTTATTTATTTATTTTGACTTTTTAGTTGATTTTTTTGTTATTTATTTATTTTGATTTTTTAGTCGATTTTTTTTTATTATTTATTTGTTTTGACTTTTTAATTGATTTTGAAAACCAAAGTTAGTTAGCAGAAGAATTTTGTTGCGTTTGTGTTGTTTTATAAAATATTTATTTTTGTTTTATTTATATTTTATTCTTACTCAGTTCCTAGTATATTGATCCTATGTTTAAGAATGTTATGTTGTTTATGTTTTTATTTTCTCACCATATTATTGTAATAAAAACCAAATATTATCTTTTTGTTTTGTGTGTGTATGTTCTTATTAGTTTGTGCTGCTGTTGATTATTTTATTTTTTACTGATATAGATATTCTGTATAATTATCTAAAATAGATAGTTCCGGGTTTGGGATCCTTTTTTTTAACATAATGGTATACAAATATAATTTCAAATTTTATAAATTACTAATTTACAAAAAATATAGGTAGGGGAGGGGCGGCGATCACAAGTAATAGCACCGGGCGCTAAACTACCTTCAACCGGCGCTGGTCGCACGCACTACTCTCGCTAATGAGATAACAAAATTGTCAACAGATAATAATAATATTAATATACATAAGTTAAAAGGCAAGCGGATTACTTTATTTCTACCAGCGATAGAATCCCTAGCTGAAGGCAGCCCGAGGTAGGATTCGAAAGGGGGAAACCCGAACAGTCCCCTTGCTACTGATGTAGTTAAGATGGGTTAAAGGTCCCATAATATGTATAAATTTTAGTGGGTTCAATGTCCCAATATTGTTGTATGTTGAGAGTATCTCTCCATGTCCCTATTGTAAACCAAAGGGGTTCAAGGTCCCAATGTTATTTATTCTAGTGGGTCATGCAACCTTTTCTGCATATTCATGCCTTGCTGAGTATCCTGTCGAGGCGAGTATCACTTATGATTCACACGTCTTTGTTGGGATTCTGGATCCTGGCTGGTCATATCGTTCATCACATTTTGTATTGTACTCATTAAATATTTGGCCGTTGTAGAATAATTGTAATATTCCTGTACATCTCAATAAACTTGTGAAAAAAATTCCCCCATGGACTTTGTTCTCTTTACACAATTCTAATTCAGAAAATTATTCGCTTATAAGTCATAATTATTATAGTAGGTACCAATTTGACTACTATTACACAATTAGAAATGAGTATGGCAAAAGACATGCTTCCGAAATACTCCGCAGAATAAAAATGTTTGCATATTTTATTAGACAGGTAGAAAGTTATATTGAATTACTAAGAAAACCAGATGAAAAGTCAAAGCAAAATTAGTAGGTGGTGCGAGAGCTGTATTAATTTCCTCAAATTGTAATATATAGTCGGATATTAAAGAAACTTTATTACAAAAGTTCGGAGACTCTCGCTGGGAAAAGTTATTTTTACACGACTTAAATACCTGCTACCAAAATCACAACGATAATTACGAAAGCTACTTTGAAAAAATCAAGTATAAAATGCAAATACTCCTAGAACACGTTAATATTCGCACCGACAACGCTGATATAAGAAGAAACAAAGAAGAAATGTATAAAAATCAAGAATTCTAGTTCTACAATTCTATAACCTTATTGTTCTCATTCGCTAAACATGTCTATATATAATTTAGAGCAAGTTCTGTACGAATGCAGAAACTTCATGAGAAATAAGTCAAAAAATACTTTTGTTAAAAGACCAGTAAATCAAGTTAAAAGTAATTCGAATACACAATTTATTAATAGGAATCATTTTACCCCGCCGCATAGTAATCACTTCCAAAATAAAAGGCCTGATAACGCGGAACCTGTTCAAAACAAAAATAAGCCAGAGAGATCTAAGAGAGAGTTAGTGAAGAATTTGAAAATTCCGACCGTTTCCGAACCGTTCCGAGCCATTCCGAACCTGAAGACGTCGAATTTAAGGATCAAGAGTGTTAAGCCCTGAGAAGGCTGCATTTTAAACCAGAAAGTCCGAGCTCCGCCCGAACTTTTCCGAAACTACCCGAAGCAACTTGATCAGAATATATCCGTGTGGGGTATTGCTTTCATGGTAATTCGACCCCAGGAATCGATCGGTGATACTTGCAGTTGAATCCGACCAGCTGTTTCGAAGATAGGTCTGCCGTAGCCAAGTGGAAAGCCGAAATCAGTAGATAAGCTATGCCGATTCTGCTCCACATGTTAATTAAATGGCGTTTTGGTGGAGAAAGCACGGTAGAAATCATGGTGTGACAAGTCATTGACCTGGGGTGACCACGTGGCGTCTAGACAGCATCCGGTGACACGTAACCAGTTGGTGTCTAGAGAGCATCCGGTGTCAGGTAATTGAACCTGTTCAAGGTTACCATATGATGTATGGGTGAAATCTGGATTAAAAATAGGAATAATCAGACAGTGTCCGGTGTCAGATAATGTCAGCATCTGGGTATATATGAATGAAAATACATATCACGTATACCTTATACGTGATATGTATTTTTTATTTTAATAAATATAAAAATCTTTCATTATAAATTGTACGTCTATGTTTTTTATCTAGTATGGGTATAATAACTTTTGAAACTATATCAATCCTTCTCTGAAATCGGACTCGATCTACTGCAACATGCATCCAATATTGTTTCCTAGCGGCGTTTGTTAGCAAAGCTCCAAGTTATCATGTGATGAACTTGGTTGTGCGTCTCATTGATAGTAACTTTTTTCATAGCTACTCAATTATTTCAAAAAGTTTTGTAAAACCGGTTGGTGCTGTAGTAATTCTGTGCAATATACCTGTTCCAGTAAAACATAAATGTATCAAATGTGGTGGAGAAACTGAACTACCGAACACAAAATATATTCCATGTTCGACTAAAGACTTTTTTGTAGATATGGATAAATCAAAACATGTCTCCAGCTCTTATTTTGAAAAAAAGTAATTCTGGTTCCAGTTTGCTGGAAAAACAAATGATTGAATATTTTTGCGGGTACGTAGCGATAAACGAATTAAGCTTTTGTTTAGTAGACGCGAATTAAAATGGCCGCTTTCTCCACCGTGGTTTATTTCTATAATAAAAAGGCAATAAGAGCGTTGGCTGACAGCAGTATTTGTTTTACAGATGGATCCCGAAACCCAAACACAAACAAGCGAGGTAGAGTTGCGTCGTTAGAGAAATGTGGACTAATCCGTTTGTGAGAAATAAACGCTACGTTTACACATTAGCACAAACGTTTCTCTTTATAGTGTCTTATTCCACCCGAAATCCGACGTTTTATCGGAAGAGCTTACATTATTTTCCAATAATATTTTCACAATACAGACCAATTTGTTATCAAATCACATTACACAATTTTTGAATATTTTCATTTTTAACGTACGAAAACATGGCTCGCTTACTCTTGTTTACATTACTTATGGATAAGGAAAATATTTTTGCTGTCCCTCACCCCTTCCCCTCCCGTCATTGCCATGAAGCAAAGGGTCAAGCGTACCAACTATGAAAACTTTATCCTTAAAACAATTTTCTCAACTCCATTCCAAAGTAAAACTGGCAATATACATATTGCCATTTTATGGCTAAGCTAGAGCTTAGCCATAAAATTATCCAATCCTAGCACATACACTGTGTTGCAAAAGCAAGGAACTCGTTGATATTATCTTCATCTTCACAACTGTCACTTTAGTTCCAAGGTACCCACATAAATGTCGAAGTACAATATAAATGAATTAAAAAACAGCATTTTAGTTCAAGAATCTAAAAGTAGCATGTAATTTCAAAAGGCTTTGTAAAACCGGTGAGTGCTGTAGTAATTCTGTGCAATATACCTGTTCTAGTAAAACATAAATGTATCAAATGTGGTGAAGAAACTGAACTACCGAACACAAAATGTATTCCATGTAACTAAAGACTTTTTCGAAGATATGGATAAATTATAACATGTTCCCAGCTCTTATTTTGAGAAAAGTAATTCTATATAAATTGTTTCAATGTTTTTATAACAAGGTTGATTAAATGAAATATTTTGTAAGAATAATTTACTATACTTCTAATAAAGTACAACAAAAAGAGAAGAATTTTAATCATCCTCCTCCAGTTCCCAGCATTTGCTGATCATCACAATTATATCATCATATATAAAAAAATTAAATGATGAATTTAGAATTTAGATTACATTTACAGAAATGTAAAACTCTGCTTGTAATTATGGAGCTGGAAATTGGCCTTTTAGCACCAAACATTGGATAAGACCCTATCTTATATTTACAAATAAACAAACCCTTACCAAAGGCATAAAAGCCACGAACGCCCTTGTTATGCATGCATAGTAGTTTAGATCATCCACTAGTTTTTATGTATCATTGTGTCAGTAGAAATAAAGTTGTTTTTTAAAAACAGAATTTTCTATCGACAATACTTAATTGGCGCTGCGAACAGGATTAGTTCGTTTGATCCTTTAAAGGTTCACCGTGAAGCTTTGCGATCAAGAAAACTTTAAAGTTTAAAGGAACTGTCCACCTACACCGTTCGAAGATTTCCTGGACCATGCTGTGCATCCAGAGAAGCTTCGCCAGGCGGACATTACCCCACCAGAGTGACGACAACGAGGTACCTAGTCCACATCCCCGACGCTCGACACAGTAGTGAGGAATATTATTGCCGTATATGTAAGTCCCATTTTCCGTATATTTCCTTTATATTTAAACAAAGATTGTTTCAAAGTAACTACGTAAAACTAATCATGAATTGCGTAATTCATAATAATTATATTTAATAATAATTCTAATTGAAAAAAATAATTTAATGAACTTAATTAGAGACAGATCACCAATAAGAAAGCATAATTTAAACGACCAAGTTAATTTTGATGAAAGAGAAATGAATCCTAATCTATCATATCAAGATATTCAAGTTAGATTTAATTTAGCCAAACACACAGTCCCTGAATATTGTGGAAGATCAAATGATTTATTTTATTTTCTATCTCAAGCTAAAAAGTTTAAAAATAATTTTACATTTACCGACGAGGTACTGAACGAATACTTTTTCGAATGTATCGTTTCACAAATCAAAGGTGAATTTCGAGACTTAGTTATATTAAGTAATCCCAAAAATTTCAATGAACTTAATACCCTATTATTAAATAAAAACAAAGACTCACGTGACCAGCAAATTTTATTAAACTCTCTCACTACTTGCTATCTGTTACCGAATCAAAGTTATGAAAGCTATGCAACTGAAATAAAAGCTAGGTTACAAAGGCTGAAAGAAAACGTTCAAATAAATAATCCAGATGAAAATACAGTCAAAATAAAAATGAAATGTTTGACGAACAAAGTCGTTGTACTTTCATTGCAGGTCTAAAAGAACCCCATGGAAGTTATATTTTAGATTTAAACCCGCCTACGCTAGACGATTGTTTGAATCAATGTAGAATATACGATAATTTACAACAACAAGGCAATTATCTTGATTTTATGCGCAATAACTCGCGACACCGACAAGGTAAAAATGTAGGATATAATAATAATAATAGAGGATCCAGTCAACGAAGATTTGATAACCAAAATAACTATTTTCAACCTAGACAACCTAATAATTATTTTCAACAAAATCAAAATAACTCTTTTCAGCGTGGAAATTTTAATAACCATTTTTCAACTATTACAAAAGCTTGAAAATAACTCCAAATTAATTGATCGACCCTTTAAGGAAATAAACCAAGACTTACAAAACCTAACCAATGCAATGGAAATACAACAAATCATATTAGATGAATTATTTAATATGCAAAGATTTGAGCGATTTCTGTCAGACCTATTAACCACTATTAGAAGAATTAGAGAGTTATGACAATATCAAAAAGCTTCTTGACAAAAATAATGTACAATTTGAACTCAAAAGCTTACATTTTAAACATAATGTTAATAAGATATTCTCCATATATTTTGTACTTGCTGTTGTAAGTCTAATATTATAAAGTATAGAAATATTATTTGCCAAATGACTTCAAGAATAAAAGAAAAGATGTGCAAGAAAAATAAGGAAAATCCTGAAGGACAAAGCGTGCCGCTACAACAAGTCGCCGACGCCCCGCTTTATCTAAGCTTGAGGCTGGAACTTCAATCGTAAGGAGGGAGGAATTATGGAGCCGGAAATTGGCCTTTTAGCACTGAACATTGTATAAAACCCTATCTTATATTTACAAATAAACAAACCCTTACCAAAGGCATAAAATCCACGAACGCCCTTGTTATTTATGCATGCATAGTAGTTTAGATCATCCACTAGTCATTATGTATCATTGTATCAGTAGAAATAAAGTTGTTTTTTAAAAACAGAATTTTCTATCGACAATACTTAATTTTGTAGATATTTTCTGAACATTACTGTGTATTGTCAAGTTCAAAAACATGATATTAGGTTAGAGAACTGTCAGTTGATTCGATAATCAGATCTAGATATGATCTCGAAACTAGTTTCATAAGTATATAAATAAATGTGATTTAATAAATTATCATACTTAACATTTTTAAAACGTTTATTTGTTATAAGTTTGGTACATAAAGTATATTACAACACATTATTTTTACTAATCCAACTATTACGTTTCTTATCAAAGCCTAACCACTTCACTAAAACTTTATTTCCCTTTTTTTTCAACACCTTTTTAACTAAGTGAACTCCGTTATGCTTCACTTTCTGTAATTTTAGTTCATAGAAACCTCCTTTTATATCTTCATCACTTTCATCCTGTAATAAGTATGTTGTCGGATTCGTTAATTTAATTTTCTTTGATAAAAATTTCGCTTGACTAATTTGGTGTATATTCTTTTTTAAAACCTTCTCTGTATTTGCTAATTCTCACATGATCACTAATCATAGATATTTTATCAGTTATTTTTATATGAGTAAATATTCTTCATTGCATTTGCTACCTCTAATCCTGATTTACTCTGAAGAGGTGATGTATATACAAATTTTGAGAAACAATTAATAACTATTAATATATATTTATAACCATTATTCTTTTCAATATGGTATTAAATCGATCAAATCGGCTTGTATCCAATCATACAAGCCTTTAATTATAGTCCTACCTCTTTTAAAATTTATTCTTGCAGGTTTATATAACTCATTAACAATATCTTCTTTTACACATGTTGAAAATTACTACAACCTCGCCGCCCCGCCGTGAGTGGCGTTGTTATAAAGGTGACCGCGTTATGAAACGGGAAAACCCTCTTTCATCTGCAGTCAAGGGTTTCGCCGCGAAACCGGTGGTTTACTTTTTAAATCAGATACCGCAAAGAGAAATAAAAGAGTACTTTAAAGACCTAAAACCGTATACCTCTTCCATTGTCGAGTTCTAGATTACTTCCACCGCCTCGCCGCCAATCTGGGGAACCACTCCGAGAAGCCCCCGTACCGCCGACACAGAATCGAAGCCGACCACCCCCACGCTAAGGTCGGTTTCACGAGAAAACCAGGTACCGACGCACCACCGCCTGCGATACCCATAAATGCACCGACATCACCCTTGCCGCCCGATCGCCATACGACTGAACCGGCTACGAAACCACAGCCCTCGGAGAATCTAACTCCATCTACCTTTCCGCCTCTCTAACCGAGCAGTTAGCTGACCAGCGAAACACCCGGGAGTGGGATAACACCCTATACCAAGCCGTCTCCGCGTTGCGACCCACCGGCGTACCCCCTACCGACAGAGATGGCGGTACCGGTATCGAATCGGAAACGGGAAAACCCAATGGGTCACGATGTGGCCCCGAATCCAGTAAGGACCCCGACCTCCCAAGAATACTTACGTTTTCAGTTCCCCTTTGTTTCTATTGTTCTGTACTAATAAACACGTTAGAAATATATTTTATAGAAAATGTTTTTTTTTTCATCAAATCTTGAGCTACATATGTCCCAGGCCGACCAGGATCTAGTATTATTAGCGCTGGAAGACGCGCTGTAGGAAGATGCCGATCAACCAGGACACCGAAAATACTCCGAGGAAACCTCAACCGAGCAGACCAGGGAGCCACCACACACCATCCCCATGGAATGGGAGATGCCAGAAATCCCCACAGAAGCACCGACCGTACTAATCCCGCAGGCACAGCCCGACTGAGGTACCCAACCCATATCCTCTCGAACCGGTTAACACCGGTTAATGACTAACTGGAAGTGACCCCCCGGGAGAGTTCAACAAGTCCAAACCAAGTGGGATGATCAGCAAACGACCTCTCAGCCAACCCGCTGTGATTGTCCACTTTATTTGCCCGTAGACCGCTGGGAGTTATGTTGGAGATGTGGATATCTTGGCCATTCCCTAAAAGCCTGTACCAGAACACGACGCTAGTTTTGTTCCCGGTGTGGAAAATATGGCATAATGTCCACAGACTGCGAAAACCGCCTGCATACCACCCCCAGCAGAAGCCCCATGCCCGTAACTCCTCGACACCGTTCCCGTTCACATCTCGAACACCAGACCACATTAAGAGGAGTGCAGTGCTATACAAAAACTGCCCAGGCCAGAATCGCCGTTTTGTTTCAATTGTATTTTTTTTTTAGGGTAAATTATAGTACAGCACCGAAGGCTGTAGAGAATCAGATATTTTTTTATATTATAATTATATTATTATTAAGGATCTAATTTACGCGAATTAACTCGAATACACCGGTCAGGCGTGATAGTGACGGTCAAGTAGTAAATAAATAAAGTCACAGCAGGCATATTACATCGAAGACCTATCTAGTCTGTTGTTCATGTTATTCAACAAATTAAGACATTATTTTAGCAGCCATAATTTCCCCGAGAAAATGGTTTGTGATGAAGGTAAAGAATTTAAAAACAACGTTTTTCAAGAATATTGTAAATCATTCAAAATCGAATTGCATACCACAAATTATAACCCGAACTCAAATTCACCTATAAAACGAGTTTATTCCACAATTTTAGAAAAATTAAGAACACTAAAGATAACAAATAAAAATGAATCCCCACAAAATCTGATAACTACGGCCGTCTTAATTTACAATCAATCAATCCTGTATTCAAATTGGAAACACCCGATTGATCATTTTTTTGCAAGTGCCCAACTGCAAGCCAAGAAATTAAACCTATTAATTACGGAATGCATTTTAATGCTGGAAAATGGGGGTATCCATGTAGAAGGCTTTGTTAGTGACATGGGTTCCAACTTTATAGAGTTAGCAAATTGTTTCGGATAATCCGGAATTTCACATAAATGGAAAAAAACATTAGATATACAGGGATGGCCAAAAGTACGGAATAAAATTCATATCTTTTGAATGAGTTAATTTTTTTTAAAACTCCGAAACACGTTAACTGATTTTGATTTTTTCCCATCTTTCGGTTATATAATAATTAATTTTTCTTCAACCCCCTAACCCCCAGCTACCCCTACTTTTTTTTTCAAATGGAAACATAAGGCATGAGGGGGCTCGTTGAAGAGCTTATAGAAAACCGAATCCAACCATACCAAATAAACAAGTTTTATTTTTTCAATAGCAAGTTTTTTAGGGTTGTATAAAACACCTACTTAACAAGTGAAATAAAATTTAATTATCTTCAGTGTTATCCTCCAAGAATTTGCACAGAATAAAATAAAGAATTTGAAACTGTACCTATCATTGCTAACGCAAAAAAGATATATTTTTTATGTTGCAGTTTTTTGGCACCACTTACTTGCCAGGCTTTCTGGTTAATTTTTCGCTTTAGTTGTAAATTGGAGTTCGAAACGTTACTATTGTGTCAAAATTAAGTTATTTACTGAATTGCAATGGTATTGTCGGAAAGGCAACGCATCGAAATCTTGATATTACTTGGATGTAGAGACAAAATTAGAAGTCAGGCTGAAGTGCGCGATTTATTTAATGCGAAATATCCCGAAAACCAAATCTCGCAAGGGACAGTTAGTAAAATATTTCATAAATTTGAGGGACACGGTACAGTACAGACTTTGCCCAAAACTGGACGGGCACGTGCTTTGAATGAAGAAAAGAAATTAGACATTGCATTAGAACTTGTTGAAAATCCTCATACTTCAACTGTTTCATTGGCCCGCAATCACGATGCTTCTCGAACTGCAATTCGAATGTTTCTGAAACAAGAGAAATACCACCCCTATAAGGTATGTCTTGTCCAAGAGCTTTTGGAAGGCGATTGTTATAGGCGATTACATTTTGATGAGACGGCGTGACGACAATGATTGTTTTCAACGAGAGGTACTTTTTTCGGATGAAGCTACGTTTTATTTAAATGGAGTGGTTAACAAGCACAACTATCGCTTTTGGTCCCGGGAAAATCTACACTGGACATGCGAATCGCATGTCCACAAAAAGTTAATGTAGGGGCAGATATCATCAACAACAGAATCTTGGGACCATTCTTTTTTGAAGAAAATCTTACTGCCGCACGCTACCTGGATTTCCTAACATTTGACCTGATACCTGCTCTAGCTGTGATTTTCTCTAATAAGAAAGATGGCGCTCCCCCACATTTTGGTATTGATGTTCGAAGATACTTAGATGAAATGTTTCCAAATCGCTGGATTGGTAGACGNATGAAAGAATTTGGTTCCAACAAGATGGCGCTCCCCCACATTTTGGTATTGATGTTCGAAGATACTTAGATGAAATGTTTCCAAATCGCTGGATTGGTAGAAGGGGTACAGTTGAATGGCCGCCAAGATCCCCCGACTTAACACCCCTGGATTATTTTCTTTGGGGATATTTTAAAGAAAGAGTCTGCCAGGACAGACCGGATAATATTGAGAATTTAGAGAACAAGATTAGGGCGCAGAACTATTGAAATTTTAGAAAAATTTAACAAACTGTTTGTTTTGCTAAACTCTTCGGAGCATAATCATCCAAACAAATTTAAAAATGTTTTCGAGGCAGCTGATTTTCAGTTAAATGGTTAAATGAGATAACATTTTTAAATCAATTGAAAATATTTAATAAAAGTAAAGGGATAAAAAAAATTAAAACCGATGAGGTTCAAATATTTACAGACCAGAAGAGTGAATACCGATTGTGTAGAGAATTTTTTTGGTAGTGTGAGGCAGAAAGGAGGAAACAGTGTTAATCCTACACCCATCCAGTTTGAGAGATCGTTTAGGAAACTGTTTTGCCGGAATAACCTTCATTCAGATCATTTGAACTGTGGAGATGATCTGGATGAATTGTTTGTTACTCGGCTTAATTAATTTCAAGGAATTTCATTGAAGGCAGTGAAGAAAATAAAGCCATATAATTATCAGACTACGAATATCGATTAGAAAACATTACTACACAAAATGCATTTAATTACGCATGTGGTTATCTAATTAAAAAAGCTCTTAGTGTGCATAGTTGTGAAACCTGCAGAACATATTCGAAAGAGTGCAACGAATTAGATATAACACGATTGTTAATATATTTTAAAACTTATGAAACTGAAAATACATTGTTAGGAGGTTTAAGAGTACTGAGTAAAGAGTTCATGAAATATATACTTAAATTAGAAGAAATAATAATCTATTTATGAATCAATGACAATCAATTATAGTGTGAAATAAACCACTATCCTGAAATATTTTGAAATAATCAATTACCAGGTTGTAATAGTTGCTTGGAAATCTTGAAAAATTTGTTTTTAATATACAATGTTTCTTGTTTCTGAATTTGAAAAATTATGTCTCCCCGGCATATTCCGATTTTTTTTAATAACTGACTTTAAACAAAAATAATTTGATCACTAAATTAAGGTAGGTTTAAGATTTTACTTAGCGCAGAACAAGAAAAACTGGCTTATCTAAAAAGGAGGAAAATAGAGCCAAAAAAGAAGAGAAAAAAGTGGACGAAGACTAAGCATTTTTTAATAGTTTACTTGAATGTGTAACAGAAATGAATCCCAAACAAAATATGGGATTCCGCATACCCGTTATGCAGCTGAAATTCCTGGACAATATACGCAAACTACTCCACATAGACCTCCTCAGTTCATTTACGATAATTCTCAAAAAAGTTGTGTCACTCCGAGTAGTTAACTCAGATTTGATAGCATTCCCCTTGCCACAGCAATTTCCATCTTTTCAGTCCGGTAATGTAGAACCTAGGGTTTCTGCAAATGAAGATGATTTCAGCGAAGATTTATCTGGCCCTCAACGTTATCACTTTCAATCCATGCATATATTTAAGAACAATAGTTACACATAAATATATTAAAATGTTTAGGTTTTAAAATTTAAATATGCAGATATTACTATATACTTACATTACTTATTATAACTTTCATGTTTCATGCTTTTTTGTTGAAAATATTTAAATAAAGGTGTTATTTAACTTACCGCAGTGTTTGTATTAAGGATCCCCCACACCAAGGCGGTACGGCGGGAACGGGAGCGGAAACAACGCGGGACCAAGACATATGGTGGGATATGAGAGCGTACAAAATGTCGTCGTTCACAGAAAAACTAATAGAATTGGTTAAAAAATATCCGATTATGTACGATTTAAACAATCCTGAATATAGAAATATTGGAAAGCGTGACAAAATATGGGATGAAATAGGCATTGAATTGAACGAAAGTGGTAAGTGCCAACTTATATTTCCTTGTTATGTACTAGTTATTAGTTATTAATATTTATTTAAGTAGACTAAAAGAGTAGTTCGGTTAATAACGATACAAGATGAAACATTACTTTAGTTCGCAAGTTTAATTATTAGAAAATATACTCACGTACTTCAAATGCTATGGGCCACTTGTTAACTATGGTTAACGGTCAGTCAGTTGCTGAGCGATTACCACAGGGTCAGAGTTAACCACTGATCAGTTGAAATTCACTTGTTCATTACTTTGTTATGGTTCTGTCAGTTAACTGACTGTTTTGGTGCAGTTGGCTGCAGTGGTCTGTGTAGAAGTGTGGTTAGATTAATTTTTGACGAGGCTTTGTGGAAGGAAGATTAAAAATATATACACATTGTGTAGTTCTTATATCTTTGTAGTATTCTTTGCGGGAGTTTAGAACTTTGGTGGTGGTGCTTTATATTTATAAACATGTCTGTCGAAAAAAAATTATTAAGAGCTGCGAACTTTAGTGCAAGCGAAACTAATCGTCGAGTCGAGAGAAAGCGACACAAACAATATTGCTAGGAAACATTAAGCTCGGGCTCAAATATGCACAGAATTTAATGCAATATTTGGTGAAACACCACGAGATGTGGCAGCATTAAAAAATAAGTACAACAATTTAAAGAAACGAGCTAAAACGAATTTTGCTCAAACGCGTTGTAATACCTACACTTGATACGGGTGGTGGGGCCCCGAAACCATTACCAGTCACAGAAGTAGACGAAAAGCTAAAAATTATCATGGGTGATGAAATTACTGGAGAAACGTCAATTTTCGACAATGATATTATCGTTGAAATGGCCTACAATGGTAAGTAATAAAGAGAAAATTACAAATTACATTTCATGTATTAATTTACTTTTTCTTATAGACACAACAGGAGCCAAGTCAATAGAAGTAGTAGACACGCCTAATAATAACCCGAGTGCCCTGGGTAAATTTAATATACTTCAGGGGGTGAAATGTAGGGCTAGAGTTCATTTTCTCCAGCAAAATTTAAACCAATGAATTTCAATAAAATTACATACAAAAAATGAAGGTGAAAAATTATAAGGTATAATATATTTTACCTACGACCACTACTGTAAGTACTTAAAAACACACTGTCTGCGATCAATGTAAGATTGCTATTACGTACGGTAAAAAAAACGCACAGTTTTCCTAGCAACTGCCTAGCAACGGCCAATACAATACTGTTTGTATTGACCGTTGCTAGGCGGTTACTAGGAAAACTGTACGATTTTTTTAAGAAGCTGTACGATTTTTTTACCGTACGACGTAATAGGAATCTTGCATTGATCGCAGACGGTATGTTTTTAAGTATTTAAAGTAGTGGTCGTAGGTAAAGTATAGTACGTAATACGTGGTGTAATGCAATTACGCACTCGCCGCTACGCGGCGTCGTGCGTAACTTTTCCATTCGTGCGTAAAATGCTTTTTACAACACTTATTACGTAATATACTATTATCTAACTCCGCTATAAAATGTCTCATTTTAAATGCACGTTTGATATCATGTAACGTCATATTTTTCATCATAAGTTTCATTACACATGGTGTAATTAATATTTATGTAACAGAAAAAAGCCTTATTTAAAGAATGTCTTTTTTTATTTTTGAAATAAGTAACGGAAAATTTTATTTCTGTTTTACAGCGAGCTTAAATAAAATTTTGTACTTACGTTGTGAAATAACATTTTTGTTTGACTTATGTACTTTGCAAAACTTACTCGCTAATTTCGACATTTATTTAATAAAATTAAGTCTCCATTACTGGTTACTTAAATAACTGTTTTGTATAATATATACTTATTTTCATAGGAGGAAAAGGTTCCCTTTATTTAAAAAATAAATTGAGCAAGTGTTCCCAAGACACACAGAAAGACAGCGGAAGCAGCAACAGGAGCACAATATGAAGATGAGGCATATGGAGGAAAAACACGCCAAATATATAGAAGAATGTAACCTTCGTATGCAGCTTATGAAGGAAAAATTTGAACTGGAGCTGCAACTCATGAAGGAGTCAGCTGCTAGAGACAAAAATTAAATGTAGAACAATAAAAAAATAAATTTATTTAACATTATGTTTACACATTTTTTTATTACACTAGTATCTTCAAAGTAACATAAAATCATACATGTTTAACAAAAAAAGGTGACACTTGTAAAAAACTATTCTAAATTTTGAAAATATTGATAATTAAAGTTTCTCGCACTATGTTATTGACATCTCGTACATTAATATCTATGACTACATCATTCTCAACAATTCCTACGGCAATTTATTCTTCAAGTTCCTTATCGACACGTGGAACTTCATCATTCATTGCACATGCTATGTTATGCAAAACAGCACAAGCAACAACAATACTTTCTTATGTCGGAGTCTAATTCCAAGAGCTAAAATTGGAAACCTCCTCTTCAACACTCCAAAACATCTCTCTACGGTATTTCTAGTTCTTATAAGGTATTCATTAAATACATTTTCTGCGGGGGATTGGACATGTCGAAGAGGTATGGTTTTATACCATAACCTTTATCTCCCAGCAATACACCGTCCCCAAATTCTACATTTTCAAAGCGATGTCGTATTGTGGAATTAGCAAAGATTTGAGCATCATGAGTTGAGCCTGGCCACCTTGCAACAATATCTAATATTCTCAACTGAGCGTCACACACAACTTGAATGTTATAAGAAAAATAACCTTTTCGATTACGATACCGCTCAGTCGCTATAATATTCAAAATGGTTTGAAAAAGGTATAAAACCTGTTATACTACGTCAATAAGTTCAAACAATTCTTCATCATCAGTTAATTCTCCTACTAAATCCACCATTCTCTCCATTGTTTTAAATAAATACAAAACCTTAAGTTTTATCCCTATTATCAGGTACTACACCTTAACCAGTGAATTTTCTATGGTTAAGGTCACCTACTAACTTCGTAATCAAGTCTATTTTTAATTGAACGCAGGTTCACCGTGTGGTAACATGTTAGCCAGTTAACTGGCTATTGAACCAGTGGCCCTATATTTGCGACTCACCTCCGGTAATTTTCAATATTTCTAAATGCTTCTAATCTAGATTATCGTCTGGTGGGTCCGAGAACTCAAAATATAGATCATCGCATTTTTTGTTATTAAGTAGTTGTGTAAAATACGCGCTGTTCTCACAATAGGTACTACAGACTCTACAGAGATTTCAATAGGTCGATAGAAAATTCTCCACTTCTGAGCTAAAATGCCAAAAGCATTTCCCACTACTCTCCTTGCTCGACAAAACCGAGTATTATATATTTCTTTACAGGGAATCGAACGGGATTGTCTGTATGGATGAGGCCTCATTAAATATGTTTTAAGGGCGAATGCTTCGTCACCTATTAATACATTAATTATTATATTAAACGTTGGAATTTGTGTCTAATTTGATCATTATTTATCACCCTTAACAATAGCCAGTCACTGTTTCAAAAATATTAAAGGTCGTGCTTGAAATATAATATGGCCAAAGGTACTTCTTGTCTTGATCCCAATTTAATTAGGTTAAAGTTTCAGTGGCAGAGAAACGCATTAATATTGTGTTATATGAATTTTAGGATAAACATTTAATTATTCTGAAACTGCAGAAAAGACTAAAAATCAATTCAAATTATTAGTTAGATTACAACAAGAAGTATTTAAGAGTTACGGTAGATACGGTAAGTTTTTCAGTAAATTATTAAAGAATAAACCTGAATTTTATGAACTGTGGAATGTTGTCAAGATGATTTTAATCTTTTCGCATGGCAATGCTTCAGTAGAAAGTGGCTTTTCTAGTAAGCAACAATTGCTGGTGGAAAATTTGCAATGTGTGCGAGAGGAGGCAGTGAAATAATTATAAATGAAAAATTATGATATATTGTCGACAGGCAATTTTTTCAGACAAAACAGGAGCTCTTTAGGCAGTATAAAAAGTATTGCGAAGAAAACGATTTTCCTGATCTAATTTTGAGCAATCCAGTATTCGACCAAGTGTTTTCTGATATGAACTTAGCACTGTACCAGCCAAGAAAAGACAGGCATGGTATTTGTTGTGGACACGACACTAAGAATGTTAATGAACAGGAGTATCAAGCTCATTTAAAAAAAAGAACGCGCCAGACAAGAAAACCCACAAGACAAAGAACTGGCCAAACAGGATGTTACGGTTTTCAAAAATATTAATATATAAACATTTACAAATAATTAAATTATGTCTTTATAATTACTTATTAATTATTTTATCAATTGCATATACTCAATTTATTTCAAAATTAATTATCAATTACTATTATTAATGTATATATTCATAACTTTTTATATTACTTTGTTTATAACATAATATAACAGTTTCAAATAGATAACCAAGGTATAGTGAAACGGTTCAATTTACTCTATATCAAAACGATTAAACCTAAGTCACGTGCCCATTGTCTTAAAATTCCATATTCCATAGGTCTTTTCTTTCTTTCAAATCTCAACCGTTGAAGGGATCACTTCGTAGCTTCATTAGCTCGTTGAAAGATATTATTAACAATTGTGTAACTTTTGGAAAGTTAATCAACGTGGAAGTTGGATTTCGTTAATAATATTTATATAGAATTTATCCCGTAAGCAGCTGTACTGGATTTTATTTCACGAGGAGAAGCTCACTTAGTGGGTAAGAATTGTTCTTTGTGTAATTTTCTCTGATGGGTTTTTAAATTCAAAAATATTCACATCGAAATATTAATCTACTTTTTAGGCTTCTTTGAGCCGGTCCCTCAACGTCTTATCGTCACGATTATTTGAGAAATATAAGATTTTGGAAGTACGACAGACGGGCATGGTCATAGGTTCTAACACCACGATCTTGGGGGAATATTCGTTGATAAAATATACTATTGGACGTCCTGTCCTCCCACCCTGCTGAGCTCGTTCTACTATCACCACGCTCCGTGATTCTGTTAGCGGAGTGGAGAGACATAACCTCGCTTAGTTGACAGCTATTCTAAGACAAGACACTTGTTGGTATTAGGACACCGATACCACTTTAGTTCCCTAAAGAGCTAGCAAGGAACCACCTTACTCGTCGTAGGAATATATTCCCAGTTTTAACACCTCGTTTTAAGATAAGTACCTGGCCTCTATATCCTTCACTGTTTATTTGATATTTGTATTGTAGTGCTTATAGTTTAATTTGAGGATATTAATTTAAGGATTTTGGATTTATAAATTAGCTAACTGTACACAATTTGCAATTGCACTTTGTGGGATATAACTAACAATATTTGTGATATAAATTTGACGTTCAACCTTATATATCTCATTGATTCTCTACACGACTAGTAAATGATATACAGAGTTAACCTGTAAGTTTATTTTATCAGTCGCTGCAGTGAACGATAGGCAAACACAGATTATTAATAACTTCCTTTTCACAGATAACTTTGTGTGCTCTGGCAGACAAATTCAACCCTACGATTAGGAGCGCTGCCTTTCCAGCTATAATATTTGTTGACTTCTGACTAGTAGAGTTGTAGAGGCTGGAATAGCGTAGCAAGGGCTAGGTTTATACATTTTGTGTATGTAGGTATATGCAAATTGTCAAAATTTGTCCAGTTGTAATTGGCAGTAAAATTGATTACAAAACTAAATTAAGTGTACATAACTTCACCATTTACAATATGAAATCCCACGTATGCAGAAATTATTGGTTTAATGAATCAGGTGATTTAAGCTCATCAACATTTGCTTGTTGTGTAATAGATTTTATTATAGAAAATGTACTAGAAAAATTCTGCCCTCGTGTGGTTGTTCTTACCAGAACAGAAATGCAATTCTGTCGAAAACCTTACTCAACTACTCCATTAAAAATCAAATTACAATTTACCAAAAATATTTAGAACCATTAGCACAGGTCTACAAAGAAGAAAGAAAACATTTATGTGCCACAGCCGCAACTAATCAAATCATATAATTTATTAAGGGGAGGTGCAGATCTCCTGGACCAATGGGTAAATAACTACAGGATTAGCATTCACGGGAAGAAATAGTGGTGGGTACTTTTAACTCACATGATAAACATGATTCTTGTAAATAGAGAAATATATCCCTTCGATCATATGGAAAAGCTATACAAAAAAGATCAACTTCAAATAGACTATCAGGTTCACTACCACGAAGCATGTATAATAATTTAAACTTATCTAGAAATTTGGTGGGCATTAATGGGTTTGAGAAAAAAAAATAATGAAAAAGACATTTATTATTTTTAAAAAAGTGTCAAGTCAGCTCGCCTAGTCTTATCATCGCATTAGTAATAAAAAATGGTATGTGTAATTCGTGCAGTGGTCTATTGCCCACTAGATTCCACTCACATAGGCAAAAGACAACTCACAGTATTTATTGCATGATATACTATTAATTGATTATTAATTTCATTGCAGGGCCTTCACATAATAAACCAACATCTATGCTTTCGCCAGTTTCCATACAAACTCCAGCTGCTTTAACTTCTAGCAGTCCACGTAAGCCAAAATTAAGGGAAAAATTAAAGGCACACAGAAGAAAGAGTTGTGCAAAAAGTATTATGCCTAAACGCGGAGAATGGAATCTTCTGGATTTCCACGAAATCTGCGAAAAATTCTTGGAGCAACCTTTTGCAGAAATTGTGAAAGCGCAGGCAACAATGAGCGATAGAAAACCTCTAGCTAGAGGATATTCTGTGGACTATAAGCAGTTTGCTTTAATATTATATCTTCTCGGCCCTCAAGCGTACGCATTTATGAGGAAATATTTGAATCTACCCATCAAATGCAGCTTGGAATTACTTTAAAACTTCTATGTAAGGTAGTCTTAGAAAATAAAGCAATATTCAAACCCCTTCAATTAAAAGTAAAGACAATGTTGGAACAAGACTGTTTACTATGAGTAAATGAAATGTCTTTAAAAGCTAATTTATTTTATTACACTGGAAGTGATGAAATTGCGGGAAATCAAAATGCCACTGTCATTATGGCAAAAGGTCTACATTCCAATTGGAAACAATCAATATAATAGCCTCCTTTTTAGTAAAATCACAGGTTAAAGCAACAGAGTTACATTCTGTCATTCTGTTGATTTAATGAGAAAAAACAGTATGGCCATATATCGAACGTTTTTACCAACAAGATAAATAGCAAACTTACAGATGTGCACCCAAACTCGCTGATGGTTATATTCATCCCTCAAATTTTGAGCAAATGAGAGTGAAGCTTGCTACTCAAGCATTGAGTAATACTGTAAGTGATGTACATGAGTTTGGAGCACTTACTACCGATGCTTTGGGAACTATTGAAGTATTAGAATAACTCAATATTTAATAACAAAAATAAATATAAAAATGATTTTGTGAGAGATGAATTTCTGTTAAATTATTTAAATGAAATATGAAATGAAAGGAATTAAAAAAATTAATAATGGTGAAGAATATGTTACCTCTAAATCAAAATTCATAAATTCTTGACTGGTGACTATAAGTGGCAAGAAACTTTGGATAAAATTGTCATCTGCTGGTTCTAAATATATAACAACTAAAAGATTAATCAAGACAGTATTGAAAACTTTTTTGGTAGTATCAGAGAACAGGGAGGTAACAATGAAAATCCTACTCCCATACAATTTGAAAGGGCGTTTAAAAGACTTTTTTGCCAAAATTACCTACATACAAATAATATGAATTGTAACGATGACCTAGATAATATATTAATCAAACTAAATCGCCTAACCATCCCGACGTCGTTATTTAGAAATTAGAAAGTAAGGCTATTTCACACCCCAATTATGATTCTGGAAATGAAGATATCAGAATACAAAATGCTTTTACATATGTTTATCATTTGTCTATTAAAAAAAGCATTGCAGATTCATAGTTGCTCGCTATGTCAAACATTTTCTAAAGAATGTGATGAATTAGGTGTTAGTAAATTATTATTAACTTTAAAGCATATGATACGGAAATTTACCCAAATTGAACTTCCTTCAGGTATTTTTTATTTTTTAGCTCTTGACCCTAAATTTAGTATTCCTCCAGATATTTGTATCTCTAGATTATTAGGTGACATTAATAATATTGGTGAATGAATTTCAGATATTCCGAGTAGACATTTAGCTCGTGCCATTAACGTCATTAATAATAATAATTATGTGTGTACATATAGTTTAAGGACGATATGGAAATACTGTTCCCACTGGCAGCTTTCTTTATATAATTTCAGTCATTTTAAATAATTGGTAGTTTAATATTTATTTTTGTTTATATCCCGTATGTTTCTTTCTTTATTCTTAATAATACTTTGCAATTTTCGAAATATTAATTCTAAATATCATTTACAGAACCAATTGTACCTGAACATCCGGAGAATTTGATCTTGATAGATCCTCAACACTTATTAATCTCTCCTTCAATATCCACACAAACATGTGCAGTTCTAAGTACGCCACGATAGAAGAAACTGCGGGAAAAAATGAAAGCCTCGAAGAAACGAAAATTGGAAACATCAATACAAAAACAGGAAACCAGTTGGACTCTTGAAGATTTCTACAAAATTTGTGATACATTTTTAAATCCTCCCTTGGCCGCGATTGTAAAAGCACAGGCAAAATTAAAAAACAAAAACCCTCTGGCCAGAAGATATTCTACAGAACACAAACAGTTTGCATTGACTCTCTACTTCTTGGGACCCAAAGCATATTCAAATGAATATGCTTTTGGGAAAATTACTCATAAATATGAGTAATTTTCTATGCCTTCCAACAAAAAGATGTCTCGAATATATGACTGAAAAACTTATTTGCAAAGTTGCTTTCAACAATGATGCAATATTAAAAAATCTTGAGATTCGTTCGCAATCTATGTTAGAGCAGGAAAAACATTGCATCTTATGCATCGATGAGATGTCACTGAAAGGTAACCTGTACTATCACACTGGTAGGGATGAAACTGTGGGACTTCATGATGTGGGCAGCGACAAAAAAGAATTTTTAATTGCCCAAAATGCTTGTGTTCTTACGATAAGGAGGCTTTACTCGAATTGGAAACAACCAATTGCTTATTTTTTTGTAAACACACAATTTAAAGCAGAAGAACTGCGTACCGTTATTAAACAGTGTATGGAGAAATTATACTCAATCGGGTTATTTGTTGATGCTCTTGTGAGTGATATGGATTCCAATTTTATTCAACTGGCTAATAGTCTGCGTGTTACCCCAATGAATCCAGAATTTGTAGTAGGTGATAAAAATATTATTTATCTCTTTGATCCGTGTCACTTAATGAAAGCAACCCGAAATAATCTGATAAAAAAACCTCATGGAAATACGTCGATATGTTTTATCAACGAGATAAAGAACAAACTTATAGATGTGCACCCTAACTTACTGATTCCCACATAAATCCCAGTAAATTTGAAAAAATTAGAGTTAAATATGCTGCTGCAGCGTTAAGTAACACTGTAGCAAGTGCGATGAATACGTACGTCACTTAAGTGCACTTCCTGCTCATGCTATGGCAACAATTGAGGTTATAGAAAAATTTGACAAGCTCTTCGACTTACTAAATTCATCAGAGACGAATCACCCAAATAGATATAAAAATGTATTTGAGGGATCCGATTATCAAATCGAGCACCTTAAGGAAATGATTGATTTACTTAATAAATTACAGATCTTAGATCTCAATGGAGTTGATGTTACTACAAAATCGAAATTTAAAACTTCTTGGATAATCACTATTAATGGTGTAACATTCACTATCTGTACAGTGTGAATGTCACTATTTATTTTAACGATAACTCAACAATTAAACAGGTTGTTGAGATCTTGGCATCAAATTCAACTTTGTTTCTACCTGTATACTGCTGTATGGTTGTTACATCATGTAAATCTTTGTCACACCCTACAATTAGTTATAGAACACCAATGTAATAACTATGTGCAATAAATGTTTACTATTTACCTGTTATAAACATGGAGAATCCTGTTGTATGAATTGTAATAGTTCTGTAATTGTATAATTTTAACTGTACCGTTTTTATTTGTATTATTTCCTTTTAGTATTGTTATTTGTAAACCGAACTAGGAGCCACAACAATTAGGTTACTTGGTTGTCATACATTGAAGGTTATTGTATTTAGTTCTATCACCATCGACCCAAAGACACACAGAGTGGACTGGATAGTTTGTGGTTGGACATAGACTATGGTCAGTTGTAAAACCCGTTCAATGGTGATTAAATAACAGTTGTTCAGTCTGAAATGTATTTCGTTCAACCGGCCAATCACATCCACTGAGTTTTTTAGATTTGAATCAATAAAACGGTTGCCGGAGCGACTTAAAGCCTCTTTCATTTTTACTACTGGTAAAAGCAGCTAGCTCGCGTGTGATTTATTATTAAACCGATTAGTTTAACTTAGATTAATCACCAGTGAACGTCGAAGTGCATCAAAGGTAATTAATTAAATATTAAATTTCTAGTTTTCTCTTCAATTCGATCCAGTAGATTTTATCCTAGTTAACCATCTGGATTTTGCTTGTGTTTCTTTTGTATGATCTTCAATGCTGTGCAACCACGTGCTAATTGAATTTTGTTTCTTCCTTTTTCTCTCACCAGAGCTTACCAGAAAAGTTTTAAACGCTAGAAAAGTTTTAAGAACAGTTTTAAAGTTTTGAAAGGCCTAAAAGGTTCTTTGTTATTTTGAGAAAAGTCTCAAATTCTTAAGTTCGTTAAAGTTGACGAATATTGATTAAGATTTGTTGTAACTAGCCTCCTAGGTATTGACGTACAATGATGATAATTTAGCGAAAACTCAGTAGATAATAAAGTCGCTGCAATTTTAAGTCTCGCAGTTAAGCTAACTTTATGGTAAACCTGGAAGAGATTAGGTCAATCTTGGGCTCCAGATTTGAGTCTCCGGTCCAGGACACCAGAACATCTGTGGATCCTGTATTCCGCCGAACATCCGGTAAAAGCCAGAACCAGAGTGAGAAATATATTAGTGAATTTTACTTGTGTCATTTTTATTTTCTTTTCTCCAAATCCCTACCTACAGGGAGAGGAAACCGTTAGGGCGTTGTTTTAGCTTGTTTTATCTGTAGGTTGGCGCCCTTTTAACACCTTTATTGTCTCCCCATAACGTTTTTCTCAAGCTGGCAAATTTATATGCTGTAATCACAAACATTAGAACCGACCCACTTCCCTCTGCCGCAGCTATAAGAGCTGCCGTTCCACTTTGTATTAATAACTTTTAAATAAACGCTATAAAGTTAATGACTGACAACGTGGCGCATGGTATATAGATTTCTACAGTTCTAAGTCACAACACCATTCCAGCATATACAGCGTGGTAAAAACTTAGTGAACGCGAAAGAATTGATATTTTGAGGATGATTGGTTTCGGCGATAAGTTACGAACCCATCAAGAAGCTTGCCAATTATTTAATGCAACGTACCCTGACAGACCACCAATTACGCAATCTACGGTTAGTAGGGTACTGGCAAGGTTTGAGGAAACTGGTAGTGTGAAAGATGCTCCTCGTGCGGGTCGTCCTAGAGTAGATGATGAAACTAGATTGAATATCCTGGTGGAGCTCCAGGACAACCCTCATTCTAGTACAAGGTCGATTGCATTGAACAATGATATTTCACATGTAACTGTGGTGAACTTTCTCAAAAAAGAGAAATTTCACCCCTATAAGGGTCACTTGATACATGCATTGACTGAGGACGACCCAGACCGCCGTCTCCACTTTTGTGAAGATTTAATGCATCGATGTAACGGAGACCCCGACTTCCTCAAGAACATAATTTTTTCTGACGAGGCTACTTTTTATCTTAATGGATCGGTGCATCGACATAACTGCCGGTATTGGTCTCAGGAAAACCCGCACTGGGTGCAAGAAGTAGATCATCAGCACCCCCGAAAGGTGAACGTTTGGGCGGGAATAATAGGGCGTCGTATTTTAGGCCCGTATTTTTTCGAGGAAAATTTAACTGCTGCTCGCTATTTGGATTTCCTGCGGTTCGATTTGGTCCCAAGCTTAGCAGAGTTATTCCCGAACAACGAGGATCCTGATATTCCTGAGGAAAGAATTTGGTTTCAGCAGGATGGTGCACCGCCCCATTATGGAGTGCAAGTACGGGAGTACTTGAATAACACGTTTACTGGCCGGTGGATCGGGCGACGCGGAACAATCGAGTGGCCTCCGCGTTCGCCTGATTTAACACCTCTAGACTTTTTTTTGTGGGGCTATTTGAAATCGCGTGTGTACACAAACAGACCAGGTGATTTGGAAGAACTTAAAAACCGTATTCGTTTTGAAATAAATCAAATCGACCCGGGAATGCTTGAACGAAGTGTAGACGGCGTTTACACACGCTTAGGACAATGCCAAATGGTACAGGGTGGGCAATTCGAACAATTTCGCTAGACTTACACAAACATTAGTGTAATTTTACTCGTTTGAAATGTAATTTTGTCAACTTTGTCCTTTTCGGAGCCATTAATAGTGTAAGTAGACAATTATCACTTATAAGAACTTAAGGTGCATTTTTCTAAAAAAAATTGTTATGTAAGACATCGAAATTTTCACACCGTTGTTTAGATAATTATCACTGTCATCAAAATTTTCCACATAACAATGTGCCCTGGATCAAATAAAAATCGACGGGTCTCACCGTTTTTCGAAAAAAAAATTGTTTAACGAAAATATGAATTTTATGCAGAACTTTTTTACCACGCTGTATATTTCCAGTCGGAGATAGTAATTTAAGTTTCTGTGCAAAAATATATTCCATTTATTGTTCTGAATTAATTTTAATGCATATTTCTTCAAACGTTTTTTTAAGATCGCAAGAAATTGACCTGAACCTTATCTCTAAATTTTTTTTTTAATTTATCTATTTGAATTACAATTCCAGTATCTAGTAGTTCTACTAAAGTTTGAAGATCAGATTTTTAATGAATACCATGTATACAAATTTTATTATTCTTAGTAATCTTATCTAACTTCTCATCATAAATTTTAAAGTACAATTTTTATTAAATAATGGAAGGCCAAATAGAACCTTTATACCTTAATGATGACGACCTTTTATACGAGTTGAAATTACGTAACGTTAGAGCCACCAGAAAAAACGTCCAATCTAAAAAATTTATTCTTAATAGTGTTTTAAATAAGGAAAAACGTGATCCTAAAGATTTAGTCGATCCCGATTTTGAAGTAGAGTCCCAGCAAAATTTTATCAATAAAACATTAATAGATTTGCAATCACTAATACAAGATTATTCAGCATTTAAAGATGAATCGTTTTGTAATGTCATTAATTCCCGTTTAATTTGTTTGTATAATCGTGTACACCGTTTTATAGTATCTGCGGAACCAGAAGAGTTAAATAATGAACTCTCTGAGTATAAAGATGAGGCCTTAGCTTCATGTTTAGATCTACAAGCAAATCTAGACGTAAAAAAAGTATAAAATTATCTTAGGTTCAACCTGCTGTGAATAATCTTAATTGTAAATCTGTACCTGTGTTTAAGCAGGGATTATCGTATGATGGAACCACTAGTTTAAAAACATCTTTAGAGAGAGAGTTACAGAGCTGTCTAGAGCTCGTAATATTTCAGAACCTGATTTATTTGACACATGTATAGACTTATTTTCCGGACAAGCTTTAATTTGGTATCGATCTATAAAGTGTCTAATTGGCCTGAGTTAGTTATAGAGCTTGAAAAAGCATTTTTATCTGTAAATTATGATGAGGATTTATTGGACGAGATTAAGGACCGCACACAAGGTCGTAATGAATCAATAGCGATCTATATAGCTGTAATGCAAAATTTATTTAGTCAATTATCGTCTCCTTTGAGTAGTAGAGTGCAATTAAAGATTATTAGACGTAATATTTTACCTCGTTATATTGAACGTTTAGCTTTAATTGAAATTAACAGTAGGTACCAATGAATTAATTGATTTATGCAGAAAAATTGTATAAAGTAAAATTTTCTCTTCCCAAAAATGTGCAGTGTTTAGAGAGTGATTTAGCTTATGTGGACGAAGTTAAAACTTTAAGTACTAGTAAAAATTATAGTAACGTTAACCATAAAAGGGACAAATTTAAATTAATTAATAAATCTACAGAGGCGCAAGCCACCAATAGCCATTTTAATCAAGCTAGTAGTAATCAAATTAGTAAATTGTTGGAATTGTCATAAGTTAATCCCGTAGAAAGATTAAATCGTACTGTAGGAACCGCCATTAGAAGTTTCATTAAAGAAAGTCACAGGCGTTGGGACGAAAATCTCAAGCAAATTCAGTTTGCGATAAATACCGCTAAGTACGAAGTAACCGGTTTCACACCAGCTTTCCTTATGTTCAGTAGAAAATTACCGATGAACGGTAATTACTACGATACTGATAACGTAGAGTTAGATATTGATATAGAAACTAGAAATCGTTACGAAGAGGAATTTAACAAACTCTCAGATATTTTTAAAATGGTAAAAGAACGGTAAAATAAAGCATACGAACGTAACAAGAATTATTATAACTTGCGGATACAAGACCGTATTTTTGAGAAAGAGCAATTGGTTTGGTTACGACACCATGTTTCATGTTCTATCAATGCAGGATTAGATTATTCAGCCAAATTGACGTACCGCTATATATTATGTTCTATAAAAACGTACGAGTAGTATACGAACTTGAGAAAGATGGAAAATCTTTGGGAAGATATCATTTATTTTATTTATTTTATTTATTTATCAGTACAATATCCAACGAGCGATAAAGCCCAGTTGCAGGATAAGGAGAAGAAGCAATAAGTCAGTCATCTAAATGATGTAAAACAAAAGAAACAACAAAGAAGAGTGTCAAAGATACATACATAAAAGTTAAAAAACATTAAAAAAGAAAAAATAACAGTCACTAATTAAAAACAGACAATAGACAAAACTAAAGTACAATAAAAGTCACAAAATAAAATCAGTTGCGTACATTATAAACCTGCTTAATACAAGTGATGGTAGAACAGAATAAATCTAACCGTGATTCAACTTCATCATGTTAGTGAATTAAAGCCATACTTTGTATCAAATTCAAATATTGCTAATTTGTGTTGTACTACGTAAAATTTGTTAAAGTTTTAATATAGAAACAACTTAATTGTATAGCTAATCACCCTGTATTGACTTTGTATTAGAATTGTTTCCGATTTGACTATTTCTGAATTTTGATATATTTTGGCAATTTTAGTAGACACCTTGATACAGTTCAAGGGATAATTTTGACTTTGTATTTTGGATATGCCTCATTTTGAATTTTGTGTCTGGTAACACAATTAGATTTTGGCATTCAAAACTTAGGTTCCGAGAATACAATTCGGAATAGATTTGGTTTAGTGTTGGGTTACATTATATGCATAAATATTGCATGGTTGAACGTAATGTGCTCGTTATCGTATTGAAACTGACATACAGTTTATATTTTGGAATTTTGAGTTCTTGAAGTATAACAGGACATGTTTTGAATTTTGGAGATATCTAGATATACCATTCAGATATCAAAAATCCATTTGCTGTACATTACTGTAAATATTTAATTTAGTTTGGCGATTATTAGTTCTAAATGAATACAAAATTATAAAAAAAATACAAAAAATATTTAAAGTAAAATTTTAGGATAAAATAAAGTAGCATAAGAGGTACCTCCTATATAAGTATTACTCCGGTTTAAGTAAAGGGTCTTCCATTAAGGATGTCCGGATTTAAAATGTAAAGAAAACACACAATTGAAAAGATAAATTTAAAATTTCTTTTTTATTTGAAAGGTAACATGTTGCCATTACGTATGTAAAATAATGTCATTCATATGACCTCTACGGCTGCGCTGGACGTATCGTAATCTCTTGGTCCAATTTATAATTACTTTTTCGCATAAATTGGCCTCTATTTTACCAATTACTCTTTCAATATTGGCTATTAAGTGTCCAATTGATGCTGGTTTATCGCTGTACAATTGTGAGTTAACAAAACCCTACAAAAAAAGTCACAAGGCGTTAAATCGCACGATCTAGGTGGATAATTAATAGGGCTATTTCTGGAGATTATTTCTTCACCAAATAGATTTTTCAATAAATTCATTGTTTCAGTGGCAGTATGGCACGTAGTACCATCCTGCTGAAAAAAATAATCACCCTAATCGTTTTCTTCAAGTTTAGGAAACACATACTCCGTTAACATAGCCGGATAACGTTCACCATTCACTGTAATATGGTGACATTGTTCATTCTGGAAAAAGTAAGGCCCAATAACGCCACCAAACATAAATACCGCACCACACAGTCACTTTTTCAGGATGTAAAGGGTTTTCAACAACGGCATGAGGATTTTCATTGCTCCATATTCTGCAATATTGTTTATTCACAAAACCATTCAACCAGAAATGCGCTTCATCAATAAAGATGATTTTTCGATAAGAAAGGATCTTCTGTTAACTTTTCTAATGCCCAAGCAGCAAATCCACGACGTAATGCATGATCAGCAGGCTTTAATTCCTGCGTTCATTGAATTTTATATGCATGTAAACCCAAATCTTTACGTAAAATTCTCCAGGTAGTGGTTTGAGAAATGTTTAATGCTTGAGAGCGACGTGAAATGGACATCTCACTATCCTCTCTTACACTTCGCTGTACTGCCTCAATATTTTCTTGTGATCTTGCATTTTTTTGCACGTACCGGTACAGCAACATCGTGCAAAGAAAATGTTGTTTCAAATTTGCTTACAAGACGACGAATATATCGTTCATTATGTTTAATGCGACGACCATATTTTTTTCGAAGTTCACGTAAAGTTTTCACAACACAACACTGATTTTGATAATAAAATTTAATAATTTCCAACCGTTGTTCGAGCGTATACTTTTCCATGATGAAATGGCAATATATACTGAATATGTTTGACAAGTAACATGTCAAATAATAATACGCAGTGTTGCCATAATAATACATTGAAATCCGGACATCCCTATTGGAAAACCCATTATTACTCGTATTTGAATGATTGTCCTAATCAGATAATTATTCTGGAATAAGTAATATTCTAGTTTAGTATTTTAGTCGTCTGAGCTTAGTAGATGATTAAAGTTCATTATCGTTAATGTAGGTAGACTTTAGCGACATATTTAGTTAGGTATTAATGATTCAATCTAGTCCATTATTTTTAGTTGTAAGTATCTATCCTAGTTATAACTGTAAATATCTAATTACATAGATTTTTAGTACCTATACAGACTTAGTTATTGTCACCATAATTACATAGTCGAAATGACAAAATGATAATTTTAAGAATAATTACGGAACCGTTGATTAATTCTTTACAGACATTAAATTTTGGTTATTGATAGAACATATAACGTTTTACGTATGCTTATAGTAAAGGTAAAATTCTTGTCTATATTAGTGTCTAATGATAGTTGTTTAACTATTATCTAGCGGTTCACCGTAAATTACAGATGTAGTCCTTTATTTTCTTTTACTTTCGGGCGACATCTCCCTTCTTTCTTTTCCTGTAGATGTCAGGGTTGCCTAGGATGGGCCCTTTTATAGTTCATTTGACCTGGAAATAAAATGCGTTAATAAATTTTACATTGGTTGTGTAATAACGACTTGCGTTTTAGTATAATTGTTAGGAACGTTTATTTCCAGCATTTGATATGAAATACCAATGTCAACAAAAATATTCTTTTCTTTTTTCTTGATTCTTACTTCTCTATCTTTCTTAAACTTTCTATTATTTGTAACTGCTGAAGTATTTGTGTAATGTGGCGCTTTTTCAGTTAACTCAGTGTTTCTAATCGTGTAGGTCGAGGAAACTTGGAAACGACTGTTTAGGCGGGCGCCATATTGCCATAATCTTTAGTAAATTACAAAATTGTTGTTATCTTTTGCTAGTTTGACTTGAAAATATAACAAAGACGCTTATTGTAAACTTGCTTTGACTAATTTAGAATATTCTCACGTTACCTGGAAGTTACAGAAATTTTCTTAACTTTCTTTTAGAGTTAAAACCAAAGACCAACCAACCTAGATTGCGCACTTTAGTTTTTTTGCTTAGAGTTAGTACATCTTTTTATACCAAGCTATCTACTCGTAAATTATGAGGATGTTGCAAGATTTTTGTTTGGCATACCAGTATCTGTCAATATCATAGGACTTGAAAAGACCCATGACGATCTTATATGTTTTTTCGTGTTTGTTTGTTTTGCTCTTAGGGACTAGGGACCCTTGGGGGCGTTGTAGATTCCGAGTAACAGTTATTTAATTAACAACCTTATAGGAAGGGTCGTAACGGGGACCGTGTCACGTGCTAGTTATTAGCTATTTTTTTTTATTCACTAGTCTACCAGTCGAAGAGCATACTGTGCTATGGTGCTTAAAGCCCTATATATTTGTTTCGCGAATGGGACGGTTTATTTTGGGTGAACTGTCGCCAAGCGTTTTAAACCCATATTTCACAAGTCTGTTAGTAATAAATGCGAACTATACAGCACGTATATTAATGCCTTGGTTTTTGTTGGTCCACAAGTAAGACAGATCTTCGGACGGATTGTTTTCAAGTGTTTTAATGTCCAATTATATTGTTTATTTAACAGAGAGCAAAAATTGCACATTATGTATTTTCTTATAGTTGTTATACACTAACAATTATTTAATTTAATCATTATGATTAATAGTATTTATAGTCTTGAATGATTTTACAATTACTACCTACGTAGTAGTTTGTTTTGTTCTAGTGCCAATAAATCTGGTATGGGATTTTATTAAAAATTAACTCGACTCTTACCATTTTAAGAAATCCGTCAATATTTCCAGAACACACTGTATATTGGTATAGTATATGGCTCCAGTAGTTATAACAGCTGATCCATAATGTATCCATGCGTTTTGATTATTAGTAGTTCGCTTTGTTGCAATAAACTCTATGGATAAACAAATATTTTAATTAATGTTAATTCAATTTTAATTTACTATAGTTTACATTTTAACTTATGACTTCTCACATATGAAACAAGTATCAGAATTTAAGATTCGAGTTTTAAGTACAATTCATTTTGAATATTTGGATTACAGTTAATTAATTACTGAAAGATAATTACAGTTCGCTCTTGGGTTATAAGTATAACTTTTTATAATTATTTAATACTTACGAAAATAACTTCGTAAAAGTATGGCATCTCAACATGGATGGTATTCGCCAATCATCTGAAGTTATTGTTGTATTATTAGGAAAATTTCAATGAAATCAAATATCAAATACATGCAGAAGCTCCTAACGATCCAAGCTCTCAGTACAGAATGCGGAAGTTCGTTACCGCGCTCGAGGGTATATGTGGGGCTAAATAAATATGGCCACGCCCTCGACCAATCAGAGCGCTTTGCGCGCTTCTTCTCCCGCCGAAAGTAAATAAATACCGGAAAAATAACGACGGAAGAGTGAGTCGATGAAGTCCGTCCATGAAGTCAGTCGATCAAGTTAGTCGATCGAGCTCAGTCTAGAACAGTTGTCAGCTAGAAGTCATCATCAATTAATCAATTAAAGTCATTTCTAGCATCGGTTGAACGGCCTGCACGGGATAAACTCAAATCCCAAATTTCGTGGATAATATCTGGACTAAATTTGATTTTTCTTTTGTTGAGCTTCAAATAAAGCATAGAGTCAGTGCGCGCCGCTGCAGTCCCAGTTTACATCCCTTCCTGTACTGAGAGCTACGGACGTGGAGTCTGGTAAGTCGCATAGCATTTTATAACCCGTTTTGAGGAAGTTTTGAATTTTAACTTTTTTCTTAAAGATTTTTTTTTAAAGGTAAAAATTTCATAGTGAAATTTTCCTACTTAATTTAGTCCGGACTTTGCATCTCGAAACTACATTTGAGACTGGATATAATTGTTTTGAATTTATTGTTGTTATTACCTTTCCCTACTTCCCTTTTTCCATTTCCGGAACTTAAGGTGGTTGCTGGCAACGACATGAGCTAAAATAAATAAACAGCTTACTTGAAAGAATTCATATAAACATACCGACGAACCAGCACCACCTTCATCAGTGTTTTATTATTGCATGCACACATTACCCAGTGACTCAAAGTAGAAGGAAAAATAATAGAAAGTGAAGACAAATTTAATTTACCAGTGATGGTTAATTAAGATTTTAAAATTTTATTTGTTCACCTACAACGGCACGCCAAAGATATTTTACGGCCCACTTTCAAACAGATTATAAACTTAAAGTTTCATAGCTCCATAATGTTTCATTTCTGCTCAGTGAAATATCTTAGCGTATACCGAGGCTTGGAAAAATCAGAACTTGTGTAAAGTTTTAACTTTGCAATTTTAATCTCTTTTGGTATTTTTCTTATAAAAATACCTGGCGCCCTCATCAGACTTGAATTATCGGACATCTAGGCAGATGCTTCCATGTATACACAAGTATATGCTTAACAGGACCAAGAAACTCTTTTCATAACTTTTGTCTTATTGCTTTTAAAGTCAATACCACTTATATTACATAATATAAACGTGGTTGACGTTCAAACGCGGGAAATGTATATTCATGTGTGTATATGTAACAATATTTGATCTTTTACATTAATTTACTTTTCAAAACTTAACTAATTAACTTTCTCAAGGAGGGTTAAGGCCTGTGACTTGTCGGAATCTGTCGTTATCTAAGCTTTATTAGTAAAATTACTTTCATCCTAAATCATTAACCTTTCGAGCCATTCCCACGCGAAGTCGATCGCCCCTGAGATTTCTGTAAATTTATCAAATAGTTCGTACTTATTGGTTCTTGTAGCTAAAGCTACTGGGCATAGTATTTAATAAATTTTGGCATAGTTTAATCGTATTGCGTCTCCACCGTCATGATGACGCTTGGTGAGCCTCATGCGATCCGGGAACAGCGTCTCGGGAATGAATCCGCGGGGTCTGGTCCAGCGATAAGAACCGAAGTAAGACGACATTATCTTAAATTTCAATTCACTTGTAATCCACAGTTCTAAGGTTGTATTCGAATCAATTCGTACAAGTCAATTTATACTCGCCTAAAATATAGGTTGCCTGCAATTAGTTATAGAACACCAATGTTATAAACTATGTGCAATAAATGTTTACTATTTACCTGTTATAAACATGAAGAATCCTGTTGTATGCATTGTAATAGTTCTGTAATTGTATAATTTTAACTATACCGTTTTGATTTGTATTATTTTCTTTTAGTATTGTTATTTGTAAACCGAACCTGGAGCCACAACAATTAGGTTACTTGATCGTCATGCATTGAAGGTTATTGTCATGGAGACTATACAAGGAGCACGAACTCCATGTAAACAAAAATCTTACAAAAATAAGAGGGCGCTAGTGTTCCATATGTCCCATAGGTAGAGAGGGGAGATAAAAAAGCGGCAGTTTGAATTATAAATCAATCATGTCATTTTTGTGATGTGTTAAAAATTTTAAAATAATGTAAGCTACTTTGAATTAAACTTCTGCAAACAATTAAGGGAGCAAAAAAATTTTTCGAATTTTTAGTGATTTTTCAGAGTGCTGTATCTCAGTTAAAAATGGTCGTATCAAGGTTTTAAAAAAAGCAATTTAAAGCGCCGAATGTCTAGTTTCCAGATTTCTTAGCTCAAAATTTTTAGGAGCGACAGTCATCGCGAAATTCCAAGAAATAAGACTAAAAATTTAAAAAATTTTTTTTCAATTTTTTGCGTTTTTTTTCTCGGTCCACGGACTTGGAAAAATTTTTTACACAAAAATCATGATATGGACTTGATAGCCTATTCATTCAGCTTTAATTTNATTTTCCTACTTAATTTAGTCCGGACTTTGCATCTCGAAACTACATTTGAGACTGGATATAATTGTTTTGAATTTATTGTTGTTATTACCTTTCCCTACTTCCCTTTTTCCCATTTCCGGAACTTAAGGTGGTTGCTGGCAACGACATTAGCTAAAATAAATAAACAGCTTACTTGAAAAGAATTCGTATAAACATACCGACGAACCAGCACCACCTTCATCAGTGTTTTATTATTGCATGCACACATTACCCAGTGACTCAAAGTAGAAGGAAAAATAATAGAAAGTGAAGACAAATTTAATTTACTAATGATGTTTAATTAAGATTTTAAAAAATTTTATTTGTTCACCTACAACGGCACGCCAAAGATATTTTACGGCTCACTTTCAAACAGATTATAAACTTAAAGTTTGATAGTTCCATAATGTTTCATTTTTGCTCAGTGAAATATCTTAGCGTATACCGAGGCTTGGTAAAATCAGAACTTGTCTAAAGTTTTAACTTTGCAATTTTAATCTCTTTTGGTATTTTTCTTATAAAAATACCTGGCGCCCCTATCAGACTTGAATTATCGGACATCTAGGCAGATGCTTCCATGTATACACAAGTATATGCTTAACAGGACTAAGAAACTCTTTTCATAACTTTTGTCTTATTGCTTTTAAAGTCAATACCACTTATATTACATAATATAAACGTGGTTGACGTTCAAACGCGGGAAATGTATATTCATGTGTGTATATGTAACAATATTTGATCTTTTACATTAATTTACTTTTCAAAACTTAACTGATTAACTTTCTCAAGGAGGGTTAAGGCCTGTGACTTGTCGGAATCTGTCGTTATTTAAGATTTATTAGTAAAATTACTTTCATTCTAAATCATTAACCTTTCGAGCCATTCCCACGCGAAGTCGATTGTAAAATCGCCCCTGAGATTTCTCTAAATTTATCAAATAGTTCATACTTATTGGTTCTTGTAGCTAAAGCTACTGGGCATAGTATTTAATAAATTTTGGTATAGTTTAATCGTATTGCGTCTCCACCGTCATGATGACGCTTGGCGAGCCTCATGTGATCCGGGAACAGCGTCTCGGGAATGAATCCGCGGCGTCTGGTCCAGCGATAAGAACCCAAGTAAGACGACAGTATCTAAGCAACAGAGTTTATATATATAAGCAGATCTCTCTGAATTGAATTTAAAAAACTAGTGTACTTGACAATAAAAATAAATAAAATATAGATACTTCACTTTGTCCATAATTTCCCTTTATATAAGAAAATAGAAGATACAGTCCATTAACATTCTCTTATGGTGATCAGTTAAGCTGCATCATAATAGGGGTGGTCGTTCCTCTAAGGATTTCGAAGATTGTTCATTATTAAACGTAAAAAAATACAGGAGATTCGTGAACAAACCTCAAAATAGAATATATTACATTCCATTTCAACAGTCGTTCCAATTTTATGAATTTCAACCCCCTAAAAGGGGTTGAAATCTAGAATATAGTGTAATATTGTTACCTGCAGTGGATTCTAGGGTATACAAAACCCTGGAATCTAAAATTTCCCTGCAATAGGACGATTACTCCAAGAGCTTTAGGTTTAGATCGAGAATTTATAGTTTTTGACCACTGTGCGAAGTGAACAAAAAGGTGGTTAAAGAGAGGTATGCTCTGCCTCTTATTCAAGATCAAATTAATGTTTTGTCTAAATTTTGCTACGTTAGATATGTTGTCCGGCTTTTACCAAATGCAAATAGAAGAAGATTCGAAACACATCATTGGGGGAGAATTGAAGTACTAACAAGGCGTTTGTTTATCTAGATGATGTCCTTGTACCATCGACAACCATAGAAGAGGGACCTCAGAATTTGGAGGAAGTGTTATGTGCACTATCGACTAACGGATTCTCCTTAAACTACAATGAATGTGTATTCTTCGCGCTAGAAACTGAATATCTTGGTGTCAGTATAAGTGAAGGATCCGTCCCAGTGTGCTGAAAGTTGAAGCTTTATCTTGTACGCTACCACCCTCAGATGTAAAAGGATTACGTCAGTTTATGGGACTTGCCGGTTATTTTCGTAGATTTTTAAGGGTTTCTCTAAATTAACGGCACCCATATCAGCGTTGTTACGTAAAAATTATATTTTCGAGTGGACTTCAGAGTGTGAAAACGACAGACAATTAATTATAAATAAATTAACTGAGCCACTTGTACTACGGATTTATAATCCAGAGTTAAGTTGTGAGTTGCACACTGACGCAAGTTCAGTGGGAATTGGAGCTGCGCTTCAGAAAGAAAATAGTGTAACCCGACCTGTTGCATACTTCAGCCGACGAACTACGAAATACGAATTGAGATGCCACTCTTACGATTTGGAAACACTTGCCTTAGTGGGAGTTGAACATTTTCGAGTGTATCTGTACGGACAACTGCCTTAAAGATTTACACACCCGTGTTGAGCGCTGGTGGGTTAAAAAATTACAAGATTACGATTTTACGATTGAGTACCGCCCAGGGACAAAGATCGCTCATGTGGACTATTTAATACGAAATCCTATTGACGATTAATTTATCCTAAAAGTATGTGTTTTGAAAACTTTAAATGTAAACAAAATGTCGGACGTAGGGATATTACGAGTTTCAAAATAATATCTTTTGTCGTGCGGTATTAGAGGAACCGAACATTGACCCAAATTTCACTGTTATAAACAATATTGTACCACGATGTGTCATCCCATATTGGTTTTGATAAATGTATTGCAAAAATGCGAGAGGACTTATATTAGCCAAAAATGGGAGTGTTTAAAAAAGTATATTAAAAACTGTAATCATGTGCCTTAGGGAAATCGCATTCTGATCGGCGAATAGGACTTTGGCAACACGGAGAAAAACCGGACGATATTTTAAACACATGGCATATCGATCATGCGGAACCTTTAGTAAAATTGAATGGATATACTCGAATTTGGGTAATAATTAACGCCTTTTCAAAATTTTGCCGAATCCAACCAATTCCAAAAAAAAAACGGCTGAAGATTCAATTTGTGCATTGCTACCAGTTTTCGAAGAACTTGGAACAGCTAAGCGAATTATTGCTGATCGAGCAGCTGCATTTACTTCAGTTACATTTCGAAACTTTCTCGATGAACGTAAAGTTCATATTGCAACTGGATTGCCCCGTGGTAACGGGCAAGTTGAGCGAGTTATGCGCACAGTCTTCAGTATTACCTGCTGTAGAAGATAATTTTAGTTCAACGATTCATTCAGTAACTGGTTATCCACCGACTGTACTACAATTCGGAACAAATCCGAGATTAGCCGCTACACAGCAATTTTTAGGAGATAATCAGCGATGATTTTGTTGACCCTGACAAGGCCGCCGCAGAGACAAGTCTACGAATTGCAAGTAGTGCACAAAAGCGAGCTCAGCAATTTAAGGCGAAGCGTTACAGTGCGAAATTGTTTAGTGTAGATCTTGTGGCTGTGGAGGATTCTCAGTTAGCTGGCGGTGGCAAATTAAAACTAAAATATAAAGGTTCATACACAATCTGCTTCCAAACGAGGAGGTCAAACTACTGTAGCCGCTCAAGAACAATTAAGGCGTTGGCCTTCAAGTCAATAAAAAGTATGTATTGTTCATTAGTATTTAGTTTTGTCTGTTTCAAAGAGAAAATTTGAAAATCAAATACAAGTGGTAAACTTATAATTGGGCAACCTAAATTATAATAAAGTTAAGTGCATGTCAAGACATGTAGTCTTTCCGATATCAATTGAAGAACCAAGAGAATGACAGTATGTACCAAGTTCGGTCGCTCAGCATTAAAATATTTGAAAAACTTGTTCCCATATTTATTTAGCCATAGCCAAATACAGGTCTGCTCGAACTAAACGTGGAGGTGGTAGAAATGTATACGCCCAGTTGAAGAATGCGAGCGCGGGCAAACGAAATGCAAATACAATTGCATTGGTCCACCGGGCAATAAATCTCAGCCGTTGACAAGTAGTCGACAAATTGCCCAACAGTGTAGTGCAGCAATGCGGAATTTAGTGTGATTCATTTAGTTTTAATTTATTATGGGCACCTTCTATTAGTCATTGATAATAATAATAATAACAATAATAACAATAATAACAATAATAATAATAATAATAATAATAATAATAATAATGCGAATAACAATAATAA
>NW_019417500.1:0-3791 GCF_000390285.2 Anoplophora glabripennis | reverse complement strand
ATAATAATAATAATAATAATAATAATGATAATAATGATAATAATAATGTCTTGATGCTAATAAATTTAAATTGCCTAAAATAGCAAAGTCAAATCGAATGAAAATTGTTGGGGTAGTCCCATCTACATCAACAGCTGAAATATAAGCTAATCGAATGTATTGACTTATGTCACGTCATAAAGTTATTGATTATTAACCATAACTGAGAGTTTAAAAACAAAAGGTCTGTTGTGTTTATCTTTCAATTTCAGATGTGTAACAAATAAGGTGCGAGGACGCCCCAAGTGCAGAACGGCCGTGTTAGCGGATTTAAAAGAATTGCCCTATTATCTCGCCATAGCCCGGTGGGTGGATAAAATAGTTCGAGGGCAGCCGAACGGTGACGGACGCATGTTGAGTGCGACCTGCGCGGCAGTACTGATAGACAGTTCAAAGTCATTGGTTATACGAGATAGACGCAATAAATTCTGATAAGCTACTAGTAGTTTTATTAGGGTGAATTACTCTATTGCATATAAAAGTAAAATTTCTCGTTAACATATGTATAATCTTGACTATAAATATAACCGAGCGAACAATTTATTACATTCCCGCAAAAAATCATAATTTTCTTGATTGAGTACATACACAAACGGATAAGTATTGTATATAGACAAACGGATGGATGCATAGAGTTGAGTTTTTCGAAAGTAAAAGTATTTATATAGAATTAGTGATTTTCGTGCATTGAAATGTTTACAAACTGTTTGAATATTTTTTCTGAATTTTTGACCTTAAAATTACCTTTTTTCAAAAACAGCTGAAAACAATTTCTAGATTCAAAATCTGCAAACATTTTTTTTTTTGGTGCAATTTTTGTCTTTTAAAGCCTCTTCAAAGCCACCGTGAGTATAGTTTAAAAAATGTAAGTAAATAAAAATGTGCAAAATCATGCCTTTAATAAACAAGTTACAAGGTAGTAATGAATAGGTTAATAAAGACAGACAATTTTGTACAGAAATTCCAAATTAACAAATAATGCTTATGCTCTTATTTTTTTTAAATAATAATTACTAGGACTGTGAATACAATTTGAGGGATTTTTTTGTAAATTCAAGACTTTATTGTAAAAAATTGTGTCCATTATTATTTTTTAAAGTGTTACCTATCACTACCGTGTTGAAGAAAAACTCATATTTTGATGCTATCAGGCAATCAATCCAATTAATCGTATCTTCGTAAGATTGGTTGATTAGCCAGGCCGTGTTCCATGGATTGAAACAAGTAGTAATCTGATGGAGCAATATCTGGTGAATATTGAGGTAAAACATGCCATTTCAACGTTTCTAAGTATTACTTTATCCTGCCTTTACTCGAACTGCACCCGTTTTTTTTTTCGATCTTTGATTTTCAAACCATGGATATTCATCCTTGCCGTCGATGTCGATGCATGACCCCACAATTTTCTACATTTAGGATTTTCATAGAGTATCCATTTTTCATTGTCAGTTATGATACGATGCAAAAAACCCTTCTTGTTTGCCGTTGAAGCAATTGTTCACATATGAACAACTGCCTTTCAACTTCTCTCGGCTTCAATTCGTATGGCACCCACTTTTCTTGCTATTGAATCATACCTAGTGCATTTAAACGTTTAGAAACTGTTGTGCGATCAACATTCAACGATTCAGCAAGTTCATCTTGCGTTTGATATGAATCTTGATCGAATAATTAATGCCAATTCCTCATCTTCGAATTTTTTCGGTTGACCAGGGGGTTCTTTTTCAACTGTATCGAAATCACTACTATTAAAATATTCAATATTCACGTTTTTATCGATGAAGTATGTATACCTGTATACAAATGGTGTTGTGAATTCTGGAAATTCAATTTTTTTGGAATCGATAAAAAATATGTTGTTTATACTTGAGCATAATGATACATAATAAAAATTTGCTTAATGACAGAGCTTTGACATGAATATACTTACAGAAGTGACCGATGCGATATGCACACATGTGCGCAGCAAAGGTTTGTATTGGCAGAGTACAGTTCTGACAAGTCCCTTAGTTTATTCGAACAAATGCGACAACCTCGTGCCTTGCAATTTATTATGATGTGTTTTGTACCCAAACAATTAAAACAAAATTTAATTTTATGAACCACATGTCTCTTCTTAAATAAAGTGGAACTTCTTCAAGGCGTGGAAGCATTTTTACTTGGCCACCCAGAAGTCCGGACTTCAATCCTCTTCATTTTTCTATTTGGAAGAATCTATTGGTTCGTGTAAAGAGTAGCAAAGAATACAAACCGCTGCCAACGAAGTCAAACGCAATCCCAAAATGTTGTTTCAACCTCTCAGAAAACGTTGTGTAAATGTCAACGGTGGATATTTCGAAAACTGACTTTAAATCATTATTACGAATTTCATTTGTTTTATTGTTAATTGTTGTAATAACATGAAGAAACACTTGGTTTGTTTCGCTTTTAATTTTTCGTATTATCAAAACATAGTGTTCGTTAAATCGATTTTTATCGAAAACGGATGGAGATACTGAAATGAAATAAGAATACACAATTAATGAAAAAATGATTGCTCTTTCAGATTTTAAATCTAGTTTCATGTTAGACATACAGGGCAAAAAGTTATTAACTAAATTTTCGGTAAAATTGGTCGTAAATGGCGCCCTCTATAAGCAATGCTGAAATTACAACACGCATCTTATTCGTCACCTAAAAAATATAATTTCACAAATTTTCAAGTTCCTTACCTACATATTTTCAGAATAATCGCAAAAAAAACGATTTAAAATTTTACCTTTCAATACCCTGTATTTCCGAAACTATCAACTTCCAGATAATGCATGTTTGCGCTAATGGTCACCATTTCACGTGTAGTATCTTCAGCTTTCGATTTTCCCATTGTTAATAAATCACCCTGTATATAATGATCCCTCAGATTTAGACAGTTTCTTATAGGTACACGTCTTACTACTCTTCCAGAAAAAGACTTAACAAATATTCCAGAAAATAGACCTTCTTTTTGGCAACAATGTGCTCACATTCAACAAATTTTTTGGAAACGATGGTCTAGGGAATATCTTAATCGCTTGCAAAATAGACCTAAATGGCTCATACCTTCAAAAAATTTAAATGTCAACGATTTAGTTTTATTAAAGAAAGACAATGTTCCACCTTTAAATTGGCCACGCGCAAGAATTATTGAAGTAAATCCCAGTGCTGACAATAGAGTGAGATTAATAAAACTAAAAACAAAAGAATGAATTTTCTTTCCAAATAATGATTAATTTTAAATAAAATTGTAAATTTATTTTGAAGATAAGACTTCAACGCGGGGGTGTATGTTGTGGTTCTGTATAAAATAATTTGGTTGAGGTATTGTAAATCAAATATCAAATACATGCAGAAGCTCCTAACGATGAAGTCAGTCGATGAAATCAGTCGATCAAGTTAGTCGATCGAGCTCAGTCAGTCGAGCAGTTGCAAGAATTATCGGCCATCAGTCGTCAGAAGATCATCAGTCTAGAACAAATCAAAGTAATTTCTAGCATCGGTTGAATGGCCAGCACGGGATAAACTCAAATCCCAAATTTCGTGGATAATATCTTGACTAAATTTGATTTTTTTAAATTTTGTTGAGCTTCAAATAAAGCATAGAGTCAGTGCGCGACGCTGCAGTCCCAGTTTACATCCCTTCCTGTACTGAGAGCTACGGACGTGGAGTCTGGTAAGTCGCATGGCATTTTATAACCCGTTTTGAGGAAGTTTTGAATTTTAACTTTTTTCTTAAA
>NW_019417499.1:69377-70001 GCF_000390285.2 Anoplophora glabripennis | reverse complement strand
ACCTGTTTTTTACAGCCTGTACCCTGTTTTTTACAGACCTGTTTTTTACTGCTACAACCTGTAACCTGTTTTTTATTGCTACAACCTGTAACCTGTTTTTTACAGACCTGTTTTTTACAGCATGTAACCTGTTTTTTACAGACCTGTTTTTTACTACCTGTAACCTGTTTTTTACTGCTACAGACCTGTTTTTTACAGCATGTACCTTGTTTTTTACTGCTACAGACCTGTTTCTTCCAGACCTGTTTTTTACAGCCTGTACCCTGTTTTTTACAGACCTGTTTTTTACTGCTACAACCTGTAACCTGTGTTTTATTGCTACAACCTGTAACCTGTTTTTTACTGCTACAGACCTGTTTTTTACATACCTGTTTTTACAGCCTGTACCCTGTTTTTTACTGCTACGGACCTGTTTTTTACGGACCTGTTTTTTACAGCCTGTACCCTGTTTTTTACAGACCTGTTTTTTACTGCTACGACCTGTAACCTGTTTTTTACTGCTACAGACCTGTTTTTACTGCTACAACCTGTAACCTGTTTTTTACTGCTACAGAACTGTTTTTTACATACCTGTTTTTACAGCCTGTACCCTGTTTTTTACTGCTACAGACCTGTTTTTTACAG
>NW_019417499.1:54745-67785 GCF_000390285.2 Anoplophora glabripennis | reverse complement strand
AGTGACTAAACAGTTTCAAAAGATGAATATTCAAGACAAGTGGGATGACGTATTTACGAATCCTCATCGATTTTCTGCAACGAAGGATGGACCTACATCTACAAGAATTGTACCAATTACGTTATAATACATTTATTATATTTTAATATGCTTAATATATGTTTACTTATCCTTGTTTGTTTTATTTCCTCTCCCCCTCTACTTTTCAGGTATAAGAAAAACCAGTTATATGGCTTTACAAATTATTATGTAGCTCATTCGTTTATAGGCAGTGGTCTGTTGCTTAACAACGATGGCCGTTTTACGTTTCAATTTCATAATTTTAACTGCAGTACTACAAAATGTGTTATATGTACATGATATACACAACGTAGAAGAAATGTATGTGTGCTACCGAAATGCCAGCGAAAGTGATACGTGTCCGCATACGTTAACTCAGATGAGGCATACAGTAGTTAATGGTGGAAAGTTGAGGGTCTTCGGGGCACCAATTCCGGAAGATTCTAAATTCTACAAGTTGAGAATAACATTTCAAGATAAATCGATTGGAGATTTCGATGTCTGGAGACCATTACCTATTTTAAACTGCTCCGATTATGAAGATGTATATGTAGACGCACTCATCGTGGCGTCTGAGGCTACGAAAACAGATATGAATACAATTTCTGGGCTTATTTACTTTATAACAGCTGCTACAATTGCGTTAGTACTGAAGAGCATCGCAAAAATCATTCAAAAGTATTATGGTATTAAGTTAATGTAGCGAAAACAGCATAAACGCCACATCTTTGCCGCAGCTCTCCAGATTGATTGGTATCAACAACAACATACGGTTTAGTAGCGCAGCACCTTCAAGAATTACAATCCTACCACCTCCATTGTATAATACCACTGATTGTAACAACTTACAATGGGCAATATTCAAATTGTTATCAAGGAACAGAGCATAGCTTATCTACTACAGTAGATAAGCTGTACCGATTCTGCTCCACATGTTAATTAAATGGCGTTTTGGTGGAGTAAGCACGGTAGCAATCATGGTGTGATTCCACCAAAACGCCATTTAATTAATATGTTGAGCAGAATCGGCATAGCTTATCTACTGAGAGGATACTCATGTATCACCCCTAAATGGAACTTCCAATTCCTTGTTCCTAGCTACATAGTCAACCAATTTCAACCTTTCCACATCTGACACTGATATATGAGGCATTTTCCTCAATATTTTATTTAATACAACTTTAACTGGCTCGTTTTCGTTAGAATTTATTATAGCGTTGATATCCGAATTTGAACGAATTAACACCAACTCCTGTCGCAGATTTAAAATAATTTTCTTAAAGTCTTCGCAGAATCCGAAAATTGTAGATAAATCAATTATAACATTAAAATTTCCTTTATCGTCAACTATAGGTGACCGTTCATTGTTATTTAGAAACCATCCACCATTTTGTAGATATTGAGTACCACATCTATTGAATGACACGTATCCTTTTAGAATTGAGGTTAGACCTGGATGACGGATGCGATCTATTACATATCCACCCATTTCATATCTGATTTCATCAAATAAAAGCATGACACCGTTATTCACAAATGTAGCAGTTTTGGAGGCTGTATTATCAGTTTTCAGTAATTTACCTTCAATGTACAATGAACTTTCACTAGGTAATGTATAGACATCCTGCTGTTGTATTGGAATACGAATTTCATCATTATTATTCAAAGACGTAGATGCGTACGGTTGATGAGTATGTTTCTCAGAGCTAATAACAGTGTTATCAAAATAAGCTCTCTCGTTGACATTTAATATATCCATTTTTATTATCACTTCTTAAAAATTACCTTAAAACCAAGAGACTCAAGAAACTTTCGATTTCTTATTGTTATTGGTTTGATGACTCGTGTAGAACAGACGACTGGTTTTAAATGTACACCTCTTATATAGTTTCTGTGACTAATTGAACCGCCACGTTTGTTGTACCTTATTACCATTGCACTTATTAATTACGTTTCCTTCAAATGTAGACTTAATGACACCACCTCTCGTCCGAAATTGATAAGTTCACCATCTTGACTGACTATATTAACAACAATCTGATCGATAATTCGAGTGTTGATGGGTAAATAGACAACATTACTTGGAGTCTCAATAATTTTGAAACCTGCTGGTACTGTAGGAAAAAATTCATGTATAACGTGAGCTTGCCTATCATTAATATAGGATCCACCCACAATATTGCATTCTATGCAGATGGTATTTACACTGAAAATATCGACTGGAAAATCTGACTCATGATTGCCAAATGCAGCCAATTTTCGTGGTTTAAAACCAAGCAAATGTCCTATTGAATCTTGTTTAGTAAAATCGATGTCTTCACTACATTTGATTCTACACTTCAGAGTGTTATTGTTGGCTTTAATAGAAATGAGCTTTTGAAACCCTTTAGGAATCCTCACTGTTGTACTGTTATCATTATCAAGCCATCTGGAGTCACCTAATTTTTGTTGTAGATATTTATTTATTGCTTCAATATCGTAGTTACCTTCTGGAATCTCAATATATTTACCCTTGGAACCAAAATAAAATTTGTTGTTCTTATTTTTCTCGATATTTGGAATTGAATTGAAGGATTTGAAGCTTATTAACCCTAAGACGTAGTTTTTACTATCATCCAAAATAATTGGAGGATTATACCTAGAAGTAAGTGTTGAACTTCTTCCAGACATTAAAAAAGTATTCGACATCTTCGGTGTTATGAAGTATACTATTCAAAAACATTCACTGCACTTTTAATTATACAAAAATTTGAGACACAGATGACCGCAGTTGAATGTATTAAATGATTGTAACTGTTCATGATTATACAATATTTTACACGATCCTTTTGTATTTAGGTAAAGTATCACTTCTCGTGGAGGTCGTAGGTTACCGTAGCTATCAAAATATACTGCTTTCTCTCCATTTTTCTTATATGCAGTCCAGTGTGTTCCAGAGCCTCTTTCATTGTCTAGATTAATAATACCACATTCTTTATAATGCACACGATGTGGTAAACTATCTCTCATAAATACACCTCGAAAATGTTGAATTTTTAATTTCTTAGCCAATCTTATTAAATCTAAATTAGTAAGAGCTCGTTTCGGTAATTTTATCGGTAACGTTTGGAACGTTGGTTGTGTCCTAAAAAAAGACCAAATCCTTGCTTGTAAGGTCTCATGTACAATCCTTTACCCATAGCTATTTCTTCCATTGCAATATTATGTCGTTTACTTTCTTCAAGCTTTTGCTTTGCATCTTTGGCATCATTAACAGCCTTTGCAATTCTTGCTGCTCCACCACTTAAAGCATCAAGCGCGTTTAAGCCTGCAAATAATGGGATTAGTGGTAGAAATCCTCCTATCTTAGGTATTGGGATTACTCGGACAGCTTTAATATATTTCTTCTTCTTCTTAATTTTGTTAACAGCATTTAATGCAACTTTAATAGCATCTTTCATATTCTTCACATTTTTACCCTTTAACGCTACTCGTGCTTGCTTTGCTACATCTTTAAATGCTAATGATCCCCCAACTTTTTTAGTTTTCACTTTACGTTTACCAGTTTTTTTTTTCTTAGTTTTTTCGTTAACGCATCCCATTCCTAATTTAACTTTAGCTTTCATTGCTGTTGCCACAGCCAAAGCTGCTGCCTTTTCTCCTATAGATGCGTTTGATGATTTAAATCTCCCACAGCCTTCTCACCCAAAATTTGATCTGCCTTATGTCGTTGCTCCAAGTTTTTCTCTCTGCTATAAGCCACGTCGTGTTCTTTACAAGCTTGGTCTAAACCATTAATACCCACATCACCTCTGCTAATCTCTTCGCAAGTTTTGTACCAGGACCACAAAATTTATATCCTGGAATATGGAGCTCTACTGGTAAATTATTTATAACAGAGTTTAATATACCACTGCCTGATTTTCTTGCTGTTCGAAGCATTTGGCTTTACAAATTGCTCAAGAATGATGATAATATCAACATCACATATAATATACAAGTAGAGAATCATAGACTAGGCTTAATTTATAGTATTGCTTTCGTCATGCGCATTGTAAAACAGTCAACGGTTTTACCCATTAACAACAATGATATTGAAGGAAAAAAACTTCTGAAGAAGCATGGAGAATTGTAACCATCCACAATTCGTTGTTTGGCTGTTGGCCCATCAAACTGTGGTAAAACGAATGTTTTGATTAGTTTAATCGAGCATCCTAATGGATTGAAGTTTGAAAATATTTATATTTTTTCCAAGTCTCTCTATCAGTCAAAATTTCAGTATTTAGAAGAGCTTCTAAAACCAATAAAAGGAATTGGATATTACTCCTTCATTAATTGTGACAACATTCCACCGCCTGAAGATGTAAAACGAAACTTCAGTATGGGACGTCATAAAGAAGTTGATTGTTTTTACCTTTGTCAAACGTATACACGTACTCCTAAACATCTAATACGTGATAATGCAAATATGTTGATAGTCTTCAAGCAAGATGATTTGAATTTGAAGCATATATATGAAGATCACATTAATACCGATATGAATTTTAATAAACTTAAGGAAATTTGCTCACTATGCTGGAAAGACAAATATGGTTTTATGGTGATTAGCAAAGACAATATCAGTAATGGTAGATATAGAAAAGGATTTGATCATTACATACATGTATAAAGAGAAATGAGCTCTGCTTTATTAATCATTATTAGTATTCATACTGAACCGTTTGTAACACTACGCTGTCTTTTACTGACAGATACCTGTTTTTACTGCTACATACCTGTTTTTTACAGACCTGTTTCTACAGCCTGCAACCTGTTTTCTATAGCCCGCTATCTGGTTTTTAATGTCTATGACGAATCTATATTAAGTACTGCAGTTAGGAAGAATTGCTGTTTTCAATATGAATAGAAACGAAATTGAAGTAAAAAAATTGTTAATACAGAGGAGAAACATAGAAAGCAAAAGCTGAATGATCTGAAAGAAGGACATATAATTCAAGAACAATCGTTTCTCCCTATCACAAAGCGTTTACAAACAATTGCCGAGAAACTTGATGGAGAATCAAATATAAAAAGTGAGGAACCTATAAAAAAGGAAGTGAAATCAAGCTTTTCGTTTAGCTCACCAAGGAAAAGGATAACAAAACATAATAGATCGATGACGTTTGATGCACCAAGTTTCCTAGATACATCAGTTGTCGCCGAAGGAACTTCAGATGATAATTATATTGCTGATGGAGATAATGCGGAAGACAATGAGGAACTAGAGACTGAAAATGTAAGAGATGCAAAAGAATACATTCAAGACTTTAGTAATTCACCCGCCATGATGTATTATTTGAATCAACTTGATCCTTTACCCAGAGAATATGTTCATAAAATGATTGGTGATGTTCATAATGAGTTTGACTTTAGATATGGTGTTAGATATGATCCCGATCATAATGAATTAAAAATTGGTAATTCAGCTCTACAATTCGATGGTAATAATTTAATTATAGGCGGGTTAACTTATAACGGGACTCCTGGACTCTACGAGTTAATTTTTAAGAAACATCCAATTGGTTTCACAGAAGGTGATAGAAAAAACTACTTAGACATTGTTAAAAGAACGAATGCTAATAAAAGAAACTACTCTGAAAATGAACAAATTCAGGGTAATGGTTCCTACAAATATAAAAAAATCATCTCCGCTTTGAATATACAACCACTAACACCGCGAAGACCTCGTAGTATAGCAACTCGAAAGAAGTTAGGTCTTGGTATGTTAATGGAAGCCTCGAATAATCCAATCGACTACGTATACTGGGACGACCCTAATGAACTTATTGATAGATTAAGGCTTTTAGTTTCCTCTCAAACTGCTGGCCATACAGGTCACGTCAACGAGATCGTGTCTATTATCGAAGAGTTGCGTGAATCTAAAATTATTGAGTAAATAATCTAACTTAAAAAATGACAATCGATAAATTTGGTAGACATATAAGTCACCCAAAGCATTCATCTGCGGATCATGAAGATTTTGACGTAATTTTAGAAAACATTGCAGGAAACATAATGAAGGAGTTATATTATAATGTTATTTTAACATTTGAGTCCACGGTCTTTCAAGAAAACAGTAAGAAGTATTTAATATCCAATATAAAAACATGTCACGTTTTCTTCCACGAGTCAGCTATGGTTGAAAATGTAACTGGTTACCCTAATGATATCATAACAATTATAAATGAGAAGGAATTTACCTTGTCAGAACTAGTCAACATCCAGCTACATCGTGGTGATAGTATTTCATTTCGAGAAAAAGATCCACAAACTACAAACAATAATTTATTTCTGGAATTCTTTCTGCGAGTTCCTGTGGGGATAAATATATAGAAATGAGTTTTACATACTATAATCTTAATTTGAATCCAATATGAAATATCTCAACAAATTTAACAAATATGCAACAAGTGTAAAAGAAGACATTGTTAATGAATTACACAAGCCTGCCAGAATCAATTTCAGAAGACGTAGAACCGTAATAAAAGGTCTGAATGATTTAATACAAGCTGATTTAATTGATTTGATACCATATTCAAAGGAAAATAATGGATATAAGTATGTTCTAATCGTTATTAATTGTTTTTCTAAATTCGTATGGACAAAACCTCTGGTAAGCAAATCAGCGCAAGATGTTACAATTGCAATGAATATGATTTTACAACGTTTTAAAAAAATTCCGAAAAATCTGCAAACTGACATGGGAAAGGAATTCTATAATGAGAATTTCAAGAAACTGATGAAAAAATATAATATTAACCACTACAGTGTTTATAGTACGAAGAAGGCTTCGATTGTGGAACGTTCCATTAGAACTATAAAGAATATGCTTTGGCGTTCTTTTAGTTTAGCAGGAGAATATAAGTGGACTCATATTTTAGATAAAATTGTTGATAGATATAACAACACTGTCCATTCTACAATAAGGATGAAACCAAATACAGTTACATCAAGGAATGAGAAATCATTATTAAAGTCAACATATACTCATTTAAAAATTGCTGATAAAATAACAAAATTTAAAGTAGGCGACCATGTGAGAATTAGCAAATATAGAGAAGCTTTTAAGAAAGGTTACACACCAAATTGGTCTAGCGAAATATTTATCATTAGGAAAATAAGATTAACGAATCCCACAACATATTTATTGCAGGATGAGAGTGGTAAAGAAATAACAGGAGGCTTCTATGAACTGGAATTGCAAAAAGTAAAACATCCTGACGCCCACTTAGTTGAAAAGGTGTTACGAAAAAAGGGAAATAAAGTTTTTGTCAAATGGTTAGGTTACGATGACAAACATAATTCCTGGATTGATAAAAATAATGTATTGTAACATGTTATATTGTATAAGAATTGTAATAAACAAATAAATGATAAAAACTTTCTGTATTTGATTTTTAATTAAATCATCAACCTTACTACTAATGATAGATCCATATATAAATAATACTTCTAGTTCTGCACGAACGGTCATCAACCTCTACCGCGCAGACGTCAGCCGATGTGACGTAGCCGGCTGAAAGCTATGCCGATCCTGCTCCAGTCGCCATCTTGAATTGTGGAGCAGAATCGGCACAGCTATTCTACTATCGGACGCCGGGGAGAGGGAGGAAGTATACCCTCGCTGGCCGAGCAGGCAGAGTCAGTCGAGTACCAGATTGATGTATGTATAAAGTTTGTGACATTACATGTTGTCAAAGTAAGTTGATACATTTACATTTATAACATAATCACTAATTTATAATATTTTATTAATTTTAGGATGTGAATGGACTGATTTCTAACCAGAATAATGATATACAAATTGTTGAGGTATGTTAAGCTCATTTTCATAAATATGCTTCGACTGTCAATCCAATACATGTACCTATTTGTTGTGCAAATGTGCATTTGTATGTCTGTGAGAAAGACTGATCAATTAACAAACAGATTAAAATAAGTACTCATTTTTAGGAAGAACATGAATATTCCAAAAATTGGAAGAAATACAAAGCATCAGATTTACGAACACCAGTAACTGATAGTTTAAAGAGGAATGTACCTGTATGTATAGTTCCTTATTTATTTTTATTTTAAATTTCATATTTATGTAATACCTAGGAAGATGGTGGCCCTCCTCAAAAACAAGTTAAATATGATTCATCTCGAAGACGACCAGCAACAATTGTAAAAACTTCTAGTACGCTTGCTGAAAAATATGACAAATTAATAGACAAACGACTGGCTATTGCAGACTACCAATTGAAAATGCTAGAAGAAGAGGCCAATTTTAATGAAAAGGAACATGAACTTAAATTAAAAACATTACAAGTATCCCTTGATTTAAAACAACAGAAGTCGAAAAATTTAAAATAATTATTTGGACACATTATAAAGCCTGTATTTTGTACCTTATACAGAGAGTTATTATTACTTACAATTTTAGTTTTTTACAAAATATCTTTAGTTTTATATGTACAAGGTGTTGTGGAAATAAGTGCAAGCTTGATAATAACGATCATTACAAAAAGGTCGTCATGTTTCAAATTGGTAACATAACTGTTTCCATGAAAAAATGTATATAACGTTTAGGTATATCAGTAAATTAATATGAGAATTCTGCAAATGTTTTGCATTTATTTCTGTAACTTCCTCTATTTTTATATAGGTAAAGAACGTAATATATTTTAGTATATTCTTATATCAGAATGTTAAGTTATATTAATGCATATTATATTATTAATATATGATGTCGAATTTAAATAAATTTGTATTTTACATTTCTAGTAAAAAATATTTTCTGCTTTATATGTACAAAAAAAAATTAACTTGTTAGTATTTTATTTTTCCAATTTAATTTTACATACACATACGTAAAAAACACAGGAGTAGTCAAGTTCTGTGAAGAACTAATGATAAAAACAATATAAAAGTGATATACAAAATAATATACATATAAACATTAGAAATATATATAAAAATAAAAATTGTATAAATAAACACTACATTTTAAAATCACTATTAAAATATTCAGTGAGAGTATAAGAATAATAAATAATCATAAACTACAACTCCAAAATGAAACTTCTTATTACATCATTATCTGAAAATTTTAATTTTCTTATTAACTAAATTTTATTTAAGAACACAATAATTTGAATATGTTATGGACAGATCGGCTGATAATGATTATGAACAGAGGCAGGTTAGCAGTCTTGGCCGCCCTAGGCCGTGTAGTACCAGCCGCCCTCTTCTCAGCTCCATCATTTACTGAGACATGATATAAATTTTGTTTGCCCTTTTAAACACTAAATAATTTGATTTTATCTGCTTGCATGTCGTAATGACACCGTTATGTCATTTGATTATAGTAATATAATGAAATAAAAAAGTCCAGCATTTGACAGTAAATAAATAATTTGTTGACGTATTTTCAAGGAAATGGTCAAACACAGGTCACTTACTATTTTCTTAAATAATAGTTATTAATGCACCTGTCGTTTCAAAATTTTACATTTTTAGAAAAATATAATTATATCAATGCAAGCAGATAAAATTTTGTATGTAATTCGGATCATAAACAATCATTACCGTGTTATCAGACTCGGCTGCGCCTCGTCTGATAATATTCATGGCTAGTGCCATAATGATTGTCATTATGATCCTTATTACATAAATAACTATTATAGGTTTGAGAAGTGATTGACTAACATATGCTGAATATAATTGATAGGCACATTATCATCCTGAGGTATATTCGGAATATCTGCAATTTCAATGAAATAATTTAATTCTTCAGCATCTATATCATCTGCAACAGTTGGTTCTAGCTCATTCATTTCCCGAGCTAAATTATGCAAAACAGTTGTGGCTATGATGACAGTCTTCACAGTTTTTAGTTTTAGGCGAATGCCATAAGCGATGACAGGAAATCGTCGTTTCCAAACGCCTATCAACCTCTCTATAATATTCCGTGTTCTAATATGAGCCTCATTATACAACTGTTGCCCTTGTGTTACAGTTAAAAAATAATTTCTCAAGGGATATCCACTGTCACCTAATAAACAGATAAACATTATTATTTCATATCAGTATCTCATAACAGGCTATATCTACCTAACAAAATGCAGTTCGGAAAATGATGTCCTTCAAACTGTGCCCTAATATTACTATTACCAAAAATAGTTGCGTCATGAGTAGATCAGGACCACCTCGCTATAACATTTAGAAATTTCAGGTCAGCACTACCAACCACTTGTATTCAGTGAAAAGTACGATTTTCTATTTCTGTACACCTCTGCATCATCACCACCTGTAAATATTAATTAGCAAGCATTAGTATTAGTAACAATTTAATATTACAGAAATCTGTTCAANTTACAATTACCGGCAAATACTACGAAATTAGTAAAAAATATATGAATCTACGGCCTAAAATTTGCCCCACCCCATCTTTTTTCGTTAATTATTTAAATGGAAAATGCACAATTCAAAACATTGGTATTAATAAATTTGGTGATATAGGGAAGAAAATAGCAACATATTTAAATCTGCCTGATCCGAATTTATATACAGGGCATTGTTTTCGTAGGACATCTGCAACCGTATTAGTAGATGCCGGTGGTGATATTACTACATTAAAACGCCATGGTGGCTGGAAATCCAATTCAGTGGCAGAAGGCTACATTGAAAATTCGGTTCAGAATAAAATCAGCATTTCCAATACAATATTGAACTCTATTGAGACTAGCAATAATGAAATAAATGTAAATATTCCTTCCACTTCCAGATCAGTGGGACCTGGAATAAACTTTTCAAACTGCACAATAAATAATCTTAATATTTTTAAGAAATCGGATTAATTACAATTATTATATGTTGAATATAAATACAAATAAAATGTTTATAGTTTTCTTGTATCTATGGCAATACCAATACCCGAGGTATTAATTACAATTTTGTAGATTTTTTAGATTTTATAGAAATACGAATAATTACTGTTACCTATTGTGTTCAATAAAAATATAAAATTTATGGTTTTTGATTATTTATCGGGTGTAGAAAAAATAGCGTATGCAACTCTCATGTAATGGTTATTAATACACTCGCATAAACCATACGAAACTCGTCTTCGGCTCGTTTCGTATCCCGGTTAATGCTCGTGTATTAATAACCATCATTACATGATCGTTGCATAATATACTATTATATGTTTGAGAAGTGATTGACTAACATATGCTGAATATAAATGATAGGCACATTATCATCCTGAGCTATATTCGGAATATCTGCAATTTCAATCAAATAATTTAATTCTTCAGCATCTATATCATCTGTAACAGGTGGTTCTGGCTCATTCATTTCCCGCGCTAAATTATGCAAAACAGTTGTGGCTATGATGACAGTCTTCACAGTTTCTAGTTTTAGGCGAATGCCATAAGCGATGACAGGAAATCGTCGTTTCCAAACGCCTATCAACCTCTCTATAATATTCCGTGTTCTAATATGAGCCTCATTATACAACTGTTGCCCTTGTGTTACAGGATTGGCTAATGGTGTTAAAAAATAATTTGTCAAGGGATATCCACTGTCACCTAATAAACAGATAAACATTATTATTTCATATCAGTATCTCATAACAGGCTATATCTACCTAACAAAATGCAGTTCGGAAAATGATGTCCTTCAAACTGTGCCCTAATATTACTATTACCAAAAATAGTTGCGTCATGAGTAGATCAGGGCCACCTCGCTATAACATTTAGAAATTTCAGGTCAGCACTACCAACCACTTGTACATTCAGTGAAAAGTACGATTTTCTATTTCTGTACACCTCTGCATCATCACCACCTGTAAATATTAATTAGCAAGCATTAGTATTAGTAACAATTTAATATTACAGAAATCTGTTCAAACCATTTGATGTGTTTTATCGTAAGATAAAAAGTATATTAAGCTTATTCGATCCGTACTCGGAGGTACGGAGACATCGCCGTGGTGACCTGTTATCAGCCCCCTTAGCTCCCGCTCACCGATCACGATTTACGCGCAGTCCTGGAGATGTGGCCCCAAACCGTAGCTATAGGGAACTTTAACGCAAAATCACCCGAATAGCACAACACAACCACCACCACGCGGGGCAGGGTGCTTCTGCAATTCTTGCAGAACCACGAAGACGTTGCAGCGTATGGACCCGATGGACCGACGTACTACGGTGCAGTTGGAAGACCAGACGTGTTGGATATCGCTTTGCTCAGGGCAATACCGATGGCTGCCGACGTGGCGACGCACTACGAGGGGGCGACGAACCATGCTCTTATTCTCCTAACTCTAGAAGACGAGGAGACCGTTGACAAGCGGCGGATCGACTGGGGCCTATTTCGCGCAGAAATGCAACCAATATGCGCACCCATTCCGGTCGTCCGCGAAGCGGCGGACTTCGAGGCTGCCCTCGCGAGCCTTGAGACGGATATCCACACCGCCTTGGAAGCCAGCACCACGGAGACGACGGATAGAAGGATAGCGAATTATACAGGTGAGTTACCTCTTATGTTGCAGGACCTAATCAGGGAAAGACGTGCGGCGAAAAGAAGAGCCACGAGGACAGCACACCCCCGGGATAAGCAGACGTTAAACCAGCTGAACCGGAGGGTAAAAGCGGCCCTAGAGGAGCACTACCAGGACTCGTGGCAACGACATCTGGAGTCACTAAACCCCGAAGACCGCAGCCTGTGGACGATGCAACGGGCGCTGAGGACCACCCGGAAGCCTATGCCTCCCATTCACGGAGAGAACGGGATCGTCTACACCAGGTATGAAAAGGCCGAGGCATTCGCCGACAGCCTTGAATTACAGTGTAGGGAAAACCTTCTCGACGACGAAGACGAGGACCACGCCGACGAGGTGGAACGACGCGTACGGCGCTACAGACGCCAACCCGACAGGGACGACATTAGGCCGGCGACACCCGAGGAGGTGAGGG